>NW_007578046.1:292222-339012 GCF_000690725.1 Stegastes partitus | reverse complement strand
CTATAATGATATGAGCACAGCCCTCTAATTGGCAGCAAATTACACATGTTCATTAGTGGAGCATGACCATCATTAATTTGATGGACTACCTCTGTGGTTACTCTGCTCGGGGCAGCTTAAGGGCAATTAACATAATACATTGACTAAGTTGCTGTATTGCTGTAAAACCTCAAAAGAAAAGGTCAGACATCAATTGTTTGCACAAAGGACACTCTATAAAAAGAAAACATTTTTCTTAAACAAGCTCTTCAATCCTTCTCAGTTGAGTATTTTGTCAAAAAGTTGACTTGCAACTAAGAACAGAAGGCGCTCAGGGAGACACAGCGGGACCAGCAGCAGATTGGACCGCATAATTGTGTGTCAAATCAAGAAAAAATAGTCAAGTCTAATCAACACATATACACAGAGAGAGCGATGCAGCGAAGATCATTCATAAGCTCAGTGAACAAGACAGATGTAGGTGACCCTGCGTTGGAGAAAAAAACTCATCTGTGTTCTAGTGTGGGTGAACTGAAAGCTTTGCTTGTTGAAGAGAAAACCTTCACCACAGCTGTTGCAGAATCTGACTGATTACGTCGCCCAGATGTTGTCAAGCAGTTTTGCAAGCTGTAGGATGGCAAATTAACTAAAACAAACTAAAAACTAAACAAACTGAAACAACATTGACCTTTAGTGAGGCCACTGTTTGTCATTATTTTGAATTGTACGTTTGTTTTTTAGCATTGAAAAAAAAGCTTTTTATTCAAAATACATGCTTTCTTTGAAATGTTGTCATTTATTGCAATGAAATCCGATCATTTCAAAGTCTAGCTGACGTGTCCAAATACTTTTTGGGGCCACTGTTTAAATTTACATGCGCATACTGTTCACACAAATGCTAGCAATTCACATGTTTTCCCATCCTCCCGCAGAAAGCACTTTTGTTATACCTTACCGAATGATGTGTGAGTGGCGGTACCAGCCCTGCGCAAGCCCTTGTGTCCACACATGCAGTGACCCCGACGCTACTCGCTGCCAGTTCCTGCCCCCGTAAGAGGCTTGGCTCATTAAAAACACTCATTATACAACCCACATAATCTATGCTCAACTCAAGTGCTGAAATCATTCCTGTGTATTACAGCGTGGAGGGCTGCTTCCCACGTTGTCCCAAGAACATGGTCCTTGATGAAGTCACTAGAAGATGTGTTTACACAGAGGACTGTGAGTACAGCCAGATTTTGTCTTAAAATGCTAGATTTTTCTATTTTTGTTATTATTAAGTGTTTTTATTTTTTATTAACAGTGCCTTTAATTATTTGCCTTTTTAATAAATACAAAATGTGCGCCGATGGTTTTAATCGTCTCCTCCAGGTGTGTCCCTTCCCCCAACTCCAACACCGTTTGCATACGTGACGCGGTCCAACAGAACTACAACAGCACCACCACCAACAACAACAACAACAACAACCACTTCCACTACTACCACCACAAGGCCGACGAGTACAACAACCACCACCACCACCACAACCACTACCACCACCACTAGAGCAACGACTACCTCGTCCACTACTGTCAGGCCCACAACAACCGTAGCCACCACAACCACTCCCACTACTCCCAGTACAACGTTACCCACTGAGCGTGTCACCAGTCTGCTCATCCCAACTCCGTCCACGACTCCTGCTCCTCCCACCAGTATTGTTTCCACCACTCTCACTCCCTCAACCCCACCAGAGACAACCACTCTCGGCACAACAGAAACGACCCCCTCTCCGACCACGGCAACCACCACAACAGTCACCTCAGCAACACCCTCCACTGTACCCACTGAGCCCACTACCCACCCCTCCACTTCCTCTCCTCCGCCCCTTCCTACTCTTGCTCCCACCACCTCGCCCTCCACTCCTACTTCTACCACTGTTGCCACACCATCCCCAGTAACGTCCACCCCACCTCCTCTAACGTCCCCCATCGTCCAGCCGCCACCCACCACGGTCGTCACAACTGCCCCCACCTCCACCACTACTGCGCCCGAGACCACCGCAACCCCTCCTCAGCCTACACCAGCAGATACGACCGTAGAGACCACCACCCCGACGGACTCTTCAACGACAGCTGAGACAAGCACAGCACCCCTTCCTACAACCGTCGAACCCACTACTGAGCCCGTAACTACGGAAATAGTCACAAGTCCGGACACCTCTGCCATAACAGAGGGAGCATCAACTACACATCCTTTCCTACTGCCCACTACTCCCTGCACAGTGAGTGTTGCTGTTGTAGTTAAAAGTTATTACATAGCCAAACACCTAGAGTTGAAGAACTGTGTTAAAAAGAGGAATTTGGAACAGTTATGTTGGATTTACAATGTAAGTGATTACTTTCATCAGTGATTCCCAATTATACTATTACTATACATTTTAATGCATAATCAGTCTGTCCCTGCATACACAGCTAAGAATTGTATTAGCAAATGGACATAGAGACTGAAAAAAAAACAGGAAAAACAGTATATAGGTATGAAATGTATATGTGAATGCTACAGCATGTTACAAAAAGTATGCATTTGTGTCTGCAGCCCCCGTACTCCTATCGTATTGATGAGTGCGCTGAGCTGATCTGTTTCAACGGAGAGCTGCTGCTCCACAACTCCTCTCTCCACTGTCGCTACAACACCACCCCGCCGCAGTGCAGTCTGCTGGGCCTGCCGATCCTCATCAACACAGACCCCTGCTGTCCACAGTGGCAGTGCCCATGTGAGTGTCTTTGTATGCGGTAAAATAAGACTTTCCAAACGACTTCGTTTTCCTTTGCTTCAATAATCTCTGTTGGCTTTCGTCAGGTCGCTGCACTGTAATGTCAGACTTGCGTGTGATCACATTCGATGGTAATAATGTGGCCTTGTATGACAATGGCTCCTACATCTTGGTTAACCTGCCCAGAGAGACTATTATTGGCACTGTGGAGAAATGTCCAACTAGTCAGGTAACACGCAAAGTAAACAATGATCTTTATCTTGAATTACCTATAAGAAAGTGATCTGTGGTTTCAGTGAAATGCTTTGTTTCCTTTGTAGAGTGTAAATTCCATCAGGCGAACTGTGAGTATAGTCTCTTCTTTTCATTGTCATTGTGTTTGTGTCAGGGTCAAAAGCTGTTGTATTCATTCAGTAAATGTAATCTTGTTTCATTACAGTCTCTAATTTCCATTCCCTATAGAGTCCTACGGGTGGAACATCTGGTCTTTGTTTTAAGAAGCTGAATATTACTACCTCCTCCTACAGAATCATTATCAACCGACTTGATCGCAAGGTGACCGTTTTTACACACTGTAATGTACTACAAAATATTGAATTTATCCAATGTATTTAATCTTGGTGTTTCCTCTTTATCTTTCTCTAGGTGACAGTAAACTACAGACCGGCTAGACTTCCGTTCTCACGTCATTCCCTTTATGTGGAAGACACGGGCAGCATGTATCTGATCCACACACCTGGCGGAATCAGCATACAGTGGTATCACAGCACGGGCATCATGGTGCTGCAGTATATTGCCCCCAATAATACATCTGTGCCCACTCGAGGCCTGTGTGGTGAGTCCACATACGCACACTCACACATGCATCAGCTTTGACTACATCAGCACCAGCCTCATTTATCTAAGTGCCATCTTTCAGCACCTAAAGGCTCAACGTCTGAACGGCAGCTTCACTTTGACTGGAGTCATTATGGGATATAACAATTTGAGATGTCGAGAGCCATTTGGTTTAATTAGGCAGTTTCTCACAGACATTATCTCACGCTACATTTATATTGCTCACCATCTATGCAGCACTAAAACTCCCATGCACGTCTAAAATCCAAAATACCTGTCTGTCCTCTGTGCCAGGTTGTTGTGATGGGAACCCAGAAGATGACCTGAAGCTGCCCAATGGCACAGTGGTCAGAGAGGTGGGAGACATGATGCTCTTCCTGCAGGCGTGGAGGGTCCACACCACTGATGAGACCGAACACATGCGCAGGGTTGGAGACAACTGCACCACCGGGGACTGCTCCACCTGTCTGTCTATGCTCCGGCAACGAGCGTTCACACCGTGCCACAGCAAGGTACTTCACACAGAAGTTCGCAAGCTTGATTGCAGAGCATGTGCTGAGCTGCTTTGTCGTGTTTTCAGCACTGAAGGCATAAGCGGATTAATCGAAAGAAAGCTATTTATCATCTAAGGCATTTATCGAGTGAAAAATGTCAAATATTCTGTGGTTCCAGTTACTCAAATATGAGGATTTGTGGTTTGTCTTCATTTTGTGTCATCATGCATTGATTGAATATATTTGGGTATGGAACGGTTTATTTGAAAAAGTAAATGTCGTCATACATTGTGGAAAATGGTGACAGGCCTTTTTTTTACTGACACTTTAAAGACTTAATTGATTAAGTCAGTTGTCTGAATAGGTTGATATCCTGCATGGCTTGGCTGTGTGTTTGCAGGTTCCTCCGGAGCAGTTCTGTGACATCATGTGGGCAGGCGACTTGCACTACAAAGACCACCAGTGTGATTTTCTGGCTGCCTACGTGGCGGTCTGCTACACACATCAAGTCTGCATCAGCTGGAGACGACACAACTTCTGCCGTAAGGAGACGCAGGCAAAGAAATGACAGACATGTACTCAGATGTACTCAGTCATGTCCCTTGTTTGCTCATGCATTGCTAACTGCCTGTCATCTTGTAGCTTTGCGATGTCCCCCTGGAAAGGAGTATCAGCCATGTGTAAGCACCTGCACCAGCCGCACCTGTCTGAACAGAGAGTACTACGAGGAGACCACCTGCTCCTTCATCAGAGAGGAGTGTGTGTGTCGCAGTGGAACCATCCTGCACCGGGCAGACTCCCCGTACTGTGTAACTGAGGATCGCTGCGGTGAGTGAAAGAGTAATTACACGCCTATCTGATGAAAACTGCCCTGTCCGAGGTCCCGCATTAGTTTTCCCATTGTGCTTTATGTTAGTTCCAGACTCACGTGTAAACAAAGTGTATTTACTTTGATTTTGCCGTATCCAGTGTGCACGGATAATGACGGTAACCCCCGTTCTCCGGGAGAGGTGTGGAACGGCTCTGCTCGTGGCTGCTGTCTGTACAAGTGCATGGAGAATGGCTCTGTGGTGGCCGTCGAACCAGACTGCAACTCTGTCCCTACGCCGCTGTGTGAGAGAGAGGGAGAGTATGTGCTGGATGTGCTGGAAGAAGGAGCCTGCTGCCCAAAGAAAATCTGTGGTGAGATTAGAAGTTAACATCATTGTCAAGCAAATCATTAGTCTTTCTGACTGTAGGCCTCTCCTTTTGTAGTCATATCACATTGCTGATGATAATAAGTCATCAGCAGAAACGTTTAATTTCAGAGACAAGTTCTTTCTTTTTTTTTTATAAAATAAATTATCCTATCATTGTTCTTTACGACTTGTCAGAGTGCAACATGACCATCTGTGACAGCGACGCTCCACCTTGTGATAATGGGAACAGGCTGGTGATCGGTTACAGCACTATGTCCTGCTGCCCAGAGTACCGATGTGGCAAGAACAAACATCCATTTTTTTCTGATTTTTACTGCATTTATTAGACATTTTTAAACTTTCTGTTAAATATGACAATTGGGTAGAACTACATAACCACTGAATGGTCTTCCTCAGAGTGCGATCCCATGGCGTGCCCTCCCATCTCTGCCCCCGACTGCAGGGAAGATCAGTTCCTTGTCGAGGTCAGGGGGCAAAAATCCTGCTGCTACTCTTACCTGTGTGGTAAGTTTTTATTGCAGTACACAGGTCAGCCGAAAACCGTAAGTGTGCGCTTTAAGGCTGACCATCTGCTGTGGCTCCTTGTTTCACACTTCCATCAATTGCAGCCCTGAAACCGTGTTTGTTTTTTCTCCGAGCAGTCTGTGAGTCATGTATTGAGCCCATTCCAACTTGCTCGCATGGAGAAATTTTGGCTGTGGATCTAAACACCACCAACAGCTGTTGTCCACAGTACCATTGTGGTAAGATGTGTGTGTTGGCTTGTGTGTGTTTGCGTGTCTGTGTCTTAAAAATAATACTTGCCCTTTTTTCTCCACGTTTTTCAGTGTGCGATGCCAATCTGTGCCCCGAATCATCTGTGAGCTGTGCACCTGGTCTGTCTTTGGTTCAAACTGCCGTCCCCGGGCATTGCTGTCCTCAGCATCACTGCGGTACACTCTCAAAAACACGCACATGCATTAATTCACACACACACGTATGCGCACTCTTGCATACTATTTGTTGCCGGTGTCAATTTACTGCTGTGTCGATGATTGCAATAATCCCCAACGTTGTTATGCCTGTCACGTACTTGTATAAACTTCACACTACCTCTCTCTTTAACTTTATTTCTGTCACGCCCAGAATGCCAATGTGAGGACAGCTCTCTCCCCATCTGTCAGGTGGTAAGTCAGCAAAAAGCTGCATCAGAAGTCACTGTCTAATCAGGTTTTTGCCAGAAGGAAGAAAAAAAATGAGCAAATTCACTGAAGTCAGCATTCTATTTTCTCACAGGGGGAGGTGCTGGTTGAGCTTCCGGACAGCAGTACCAACTGTGGCTGTCCTCAGCATGCATGCCGTATGTGTAATCCATGCTTGAAAGCACACAGACACCAAAAATAGTCCGACAACAGACTCTTTGTAGACATTGTTTATCTGCTTCATAATCTCAAAATTCCACCGTGCCTTATGCCTTCATATTTATCATGACGTTTTGTTTTTTTTTTCACATTCAGCATAATCATTTATTTCATGTTTATATGTGCAAATGCAGAGAAGGCAGAGGTGTGTCTTTTCCAAGGGATGACAGTACTGGGCCCGGGCCAGTCTCTGGTTCAGTACTTTGAGGGAGAACTGTGCTACACTGTCCAGTGCCTGCATCACAGAGATCCAGACTCTGGCTTCTATGCCATGGAAATCACGTCTGTCAACTGCTCCCAAAAATGTGGACCAGTACGTATCCTACACATTCAGTGCACTTTGATAGGTTACATCAATGAAAGTAGATACGCATCTCATCCCCCGTGTTCTGTTTCTGCTTCTTTTGTTTGGCTTTCTCTTTTTAGCACCAGGTCTACGTATCTTCCACGGACCCTCAGGTGTGCTGCGGCTCCTGTAAAAATATCTCCTGCACTTTCACCAATGAAAACGGGACAACAGAGCTTTTCACCGTAAGAACAAAAATCCACATGTGCTCAATGCTTCCTTTTGTGAGCACTGCTAATTCTGATTGTGTGTGCAGGCAGGGAGTTCCTGGGTGGAGAACTGCACACGTTATGACTGCATGGAAACAGCGGTGGGAGCAGTGATACTTGCCTCTGGGGTGGTGTGCCCGCCTTTCAATGATACGGAATGCATTCAGGTCAGGACCTCGAAATATACTGCACATCTGAATTTATCTTTGATCAAGCCGATGAGAAATATTTGTTTCCAGCATTTCAACTTTAAACTTTTGTTTGTCGATTCATTGATTTCTAAATCAATCTTGTGTATTAAACTGTTAGTCCGGTTTCTTTTGAATTGTGCTTCCCTTTAACTCTGGTTTCTCGTTTTATTCTCTTCTTGCAGAATGGTGGTGTGGTTCAGAGCTATGTGGACGGTTGCTGCAGGACATGTGAGTCTCCAAATTTATTAGGGGCTTCTGGTAATGCTTTGAGCACTCAGTTAGAGCGGTGAGCGCCTTGTTGCCTGGCAGTGGATGAGCTTGTTGGCTGAATGGTTGAGGGTGTGGACTTTTTGTAGAGGGTGGTGATAAAACCTGTTGGCCTATGACTACGTTTCAAAATCCCTGGCTTTCCAAGGTGTCCCCAAAATCTCCTGTTGACATATTTATGATCCAGCACAACTCAGACAGAATTAATATTTGGTGATAAAAATTTAAGAATTAGTGACAAACATTAAATACAGCTACACACACTGCACTCATCATTTAATAGTGATTACATAACTTGTCCTTTCGAGGTGATGATCTGTGAACTGTTCCTCACATCTACTTCACAAAACAATGTTGACTAATAAGATTTTTCTCACTTGTTCGGATTAAACCCTTAATAAACATGCAGTGGTGATGTTTTCTCTCTCTTTGGATTCAGCATTGCAACCTTACCCGCTTGCCTGCTTTCGCAGTGTCCTTGCAGTTTGGCCAATCAGGGTGCTCCACAGTGAGCGTTTTACCAATGAGGATGTGAGATGGTGCAGGGGTTAGCGTTTGCCCCGCTGAGCTTTGTAGTACATCCAATGACTGCGTTCCTTGGCTGGCTGCCCGGAGTGGCCCAAAAAGAAGTGAAATCCATGTGCATGCCAGCTGCACTGATTCCATCCTCTATGTGTTTGTGTGTGACATTAAACTGTGTGTTCTGAACAAAACATAATCCTGTGTTCTCCTGACGCTCTGTGAAACCGGACGGCTGTGCTCCCGACGATGCTCCCAGGTTCTGGAGTGGGTGTTTTACCATTTACAGTTAATCCTGTAACGCCCACTGGTAGTACTAACTGTGACACAGGTACCACCATCTTGCACTATTCCCACTTACAATGATTCTTTGGCATCCTGACTCTCAGTGACTCATTCACTTACCCTTTTAAACTTTGTGTGACTGCGTATGTGTCTGTGTGTGTGTGTGTGTGTGTGTGTGTCTTATCCTTTAATTTATTTTTTTTCTTCAAAGGCACAGAATAATATGAAAAGCAATGTAATAGAAAAAGCTCCATCAAATCAAAGTGTTAGCAGTTACTTTGAAACAATTCAGTGTTTTGTAGTCATCCATTAGCAAAAAAAGCAGCCATCAGCTACTCTTCTCATACATTCCAGGCCTGCACAGAATTCATTGACTACCTTTGATTGGTTTAAAAGTAAGGTTAAGTTTAGGTCAGTAGCCATTTGGTGGACGTCTGCTGTGAGATCTGTGCCCCTCCCATCACCCGACTGTCAATCAAAGCAAGCTCCTGCTGCTGGGCAACAAAGAGCCCTGTTCAATAGGCATCTCAGGGTGTGTGAGGCCTCTGTGGTAAAATGATCAGAGTGTATTTGTGTGCGAGCATGTATTTGCCAGTGTGCACGTGCACATTCCTTTGTGTATGTTTTGAACTTGCGTCTCCCTGTGTTCTGCTGGTAAAAGATGTGTTATTTTAGTGATGTCATGTTATGACTCTGAGGTTCCTATGTGTCTGGAGCTACTGCTGTGTGTTACTCAGTTTGTGCGTTTCATCCCCGTGTGAACATTTGTGTAGGTAAAGAGGATGGCAAGACGTGTAAGCGGGTGGCCATTCGGACTACCATTAGAAAAGATGACTGCAGGAGCAATGCGCCGGTGAGGGACAAATAAGTGATTCAAATGTAGAATAGGGAGGCTGAGGTGGTGAAAATATAAGTTTAAAAAATAAAGTTACACCTTGTTGAATATTGCCTCCCATCATTATCCTCTTTCCTCTCACAGGTGACGGTGTATTCTTGTGATGGCAAATGTCCATCCGCCACCATATTCAACTTCAACATCAACAGTCACGCGAGGTTCTGTAAGTGCTGCCGTGAGAGCGGACTACAAACCCGCTCCGTCACACTCTACTGCTCTCGCAACGCCACAGTCGTGGAGTACAACTTCCAAGAGCCTCTGGACTGTTCCTGCCAATGGAACTAATAACAGCAGTCCAGGTGGAAATCGGAACGAGGACAAATGAAGAGAATGTATGAATAAAGGGGTGGGGAGGGGAGGGAACATCTGAATTTTAATGTACTAATAGACAAGCATGAAAATGTTTCATTTTGTCTTAATAGTACACTTTACAACACTGACCCTGAGTCATAGTTGTAACTAAATATACTGAACATAACTTATGTACGTGGGAGATTGTTTTTAGGTAGTTTTTATCTGCACTTTAGTCTGTATTGTCTTTAAGACTTGCTGTGCCAACCCAGTTCGCGTCCTAGTGCTTACAACTGATGGTACCATTAGCCTTTTATCGTACTGTATATTAACAAATAATATCGTGTTGAAACAGCAGTTGTTGCATTTTGATGTAGCTGTTGTGTTCCAACATTGTATGTGCATTTTGGTTTGTCTTATAAATTTAGCCTTTGTATTTTGTTTCCTTAGAAAAGTGGAATTGCTTTCCAAAATGTGATGTTTGCCCTCTTTGTAGTTTTTTGAAGTAAACTAGTTTAATAAACGATTTAACAGTGTCCGTGTCTGAATTGTTCCAACACTAACACCGTCTGTGCCCTTATGACCTACAGTGTGTCCTTTTCACACACCCTTCCACTTCCTCCTTGTCTGACCCTTATTACACACACATACCGGTCCTGATTCAGCATCCGTAGCGCTGACATGTGTTTGTATTTCACTTCTGAGAGGTTATTGCCGAGTGGGAGTTGCCCCCCTTCCACAACAGAACCCCTCAGTGGACTCAGCTTTTTGTCTGTCAATCATTTCTCCCTTTTCACATTCCTGTCATTCCACATGGGCCAGCGCTTCCACCACACCCGGCTTCTGAGCCAAAACCGTTCTCGCCACTGAAATGCTACGAACAATTTGAAGCACAGGCTTATTTTAAAGGTTGACTGAAGTCATGAAAAACAACATCTCAGAGCTGTCTGCTGAGACTGAGTGGCTGACCATTGCTCAGGCAGAGGTGTGAGGCTGGAGGATTTGCCCACTGAGCATGTCCTAATTGCCAATGAAAGCCCACCACATTTCTTATCCCCTCAGTATGCCCCCACATCTTCATCTCCCCAGCTCTTGCTCTTGGAGTGGCCATGTGCCCGCGGTTGTCATGGTGAACTGCTCTTATCCCAACAAAGAGGCAGAACAAATTGGGTTGAACTAATACAGGCACAATCTCTCTTTCCCTCTCTCTCTCCTCCCATACTCACAGGAAGGCTGCCTCCTCCTCCTCCTCCTCCTCATAAGTCTCGCTGCTTCTCGGAGGAAACAACCATTAAACGTTGACTTTGACGACGCGCTAAATTCAAAGTCCAACCTCTGCGAAAAAAAAAAGAAACCGAAGTAAAAGCGTCTTCTCGATTTAAAACAACTAAGTAGTTGTGCATCACTTCCAAAAACTTTCAAAGTCTTAGAAAAGGCATTTCAAAAAAAAGAGTTTTCAAACTTTACTTGACACTCAGCTGTGCGTCACAGACCCAAATAGCTTGGGACTTTCCACAGCCGATGTTTACGCACAGCTGTTTTGGGTTTTCTTATAACGCTCCCGATGGCCGAAAGCACAGACAGGATCCGCTGTTTCTCGCCGTGGAAGTGATTGTGTGCATCCAGCTGATCGGTGGCTGCTGGGAAGGTGTGCCTGAGATGAGATGGATTGACATTTCCAATGGAGCGTCTGTGGCTGCTTGCTAGTTTATGTCAGGTAAGATGAAGGCCTGCACGGCTTTAACTCGTCTGTAAAGCAGCTCATAATCTGTGATGCTATTTAATGTGTGTGGCTTATGACAGTTTTGCACACACTTAGTTGTAATATTTATATTCAGCAAACAGTCTTATTTTTTGCCTTTCCTCAGGTGGCCTTGCTGACCTGCGAACAGCATTCTAATCCTGTTGAGGTTGAAGTCGTGTTTCAGCCCTTCCCAGGAACAGACAGCTACACCATCACCTGCAGACCTGCAAGCAGCCATCTGGTAAGAACACTTGTAAATTTGGGGAATGGCAGAGTTAGTCTGTTTGATCTGTTTTTGTACAGGACTCTGGTTTAGTCTGAGAAATGAACACTGCTCTCACTTTTTCTCAAAACATCTTTGCAGGTGTATGTGGAGCTCATCTATCACTCAGCATGCTCTCCAGACTGCAAGATATCGTTGCGAATGGCTGAGGACCAAAAGGGTTATAGCATCACGCTGAGAGCCAGCAGGAATGATATCATGCTTGAGGCGAAGACCTTTCACTTTAGTGAGTGTCTGCAGACTCTGAATGCCCCAGTTCTTGTGGTATTAGTACATTTTTTTCATTGTAGTCAACAATGTTAATGTCTCCGCCTTTGTTCCCCAGTTCCAGTGTCCCTGTCCTCCTTTCATGTGCACGGCACAACCACCACTGCCCTCTTGAAATGGAAAATTCACAGGCATCAGATGCTATCCTCCTTGAGTCTATACAACGCGCACACACAGTCCGTGACCCACACTTTCAACATAAACGCCTCAGAGATAAAGTCTCAGCACACAGTGGAAGGTCTCCCGCCCGGCACACGCTTCAAGGTTGAAGCCGCGGTGACTTCGGTCCTCAAAGAGTATAATGTGACCTTGAAGCAGAAACTCAGCACTTTTATGGAAACAGGTATTGCATAGTTGTACGCTACCCGACCACAGCTTCGTTAAAAAAAACGCAAAACTGACTGCAGGCAGGAATCTGTTTCATGCTGATGATAATGTCTGTCTCCAGCTCGGTGCCCACCTGGCTGGTTGGCCCACGGGAGAAGCTGCTACACTGTGAGAAGGACAGCTTTGACCTGGAGTGACGCCCAGCACAGCTGCTCCGACCTGGCAGCTGGAAGTCACCTGGCAGACCTGAAGACCCTGGAAGATCTGCTTTTTATGTCTTCTTATCTCCTGACCCACGACAACCTGCTGCTGCTATGGACTGGACTTAATGACCAGCAGGTAGTCTTGTTACAGAAAAAAAATCCTTAAATCCTTTTCATCCTTACAGTAAGAGAAGTGAGCCACAGTTTAAAAAAAAAAGTGGCTTTGATTAATTATTTCTATGACATTGCTGAAATAGCTTTTCTAACAGCATCACAATTGAGAATTGTCATAAATAACTCAGCATTTAGTAATTTAATAAAGGATTTGTCAAAACAACCTTTTGATTAAATATTTCAAGCAAGGTACAGAATTTTTATACCCTGTAGGGCTTAAGTAATTTTAGAAGTATAATTAAACTTTCCTGCACAACCGTTTTGTCACACAATCCCTGCACGGATTCCAGCACCAGAGAAAACATATTTAAAAAATCCACATTTGTAAGACAAAAAAAACAGGTTTTACCTAAATAGAATTCTGATTGTGATATGCTTTGAGAAAATAGTCAAAAGAACTAGTTTAAAGATGAGGTTTAAAAGGTTAAATAAAAAACAAAACAAACTTCTTTTTGTTAAAACAATTCACTTTTACTCTACAGATTTTCCCTGTTTGTTAACTTATAGATAATATCTAGTACAAGCACATAAAAAAGTATTTATTTACACATTGACTGTAAAACAAAACAGGCCAAAACTGTTAATAATTCATCACGAATATGTGTTTTTACAAATACTGAATCAGTCTTTTACAGTGTTTGACTGTAAAATAAGTGTTTGACTGTATTTAAATCAGCTATAATCTTTGACATTATTTACACTGTTTTTGCAGTTATTAAACTTTACAGTTTTGATCAAATAATCCACTATAGCTTCAGAATATAGACACTGCCAGTATATAACTGTCTGAGTCATTGCTAAAGTTCTGATTAGCAGGACATCACCATTAGAGGATTTTCACAATAAGTAGTTTACTATGTAAACTGGAAAAGTATGTGGTTGTACTCCTTAAAGAGGAGCTTTGTTTTTAATATTTTAATGACGCTGAGCTGGTGATGTCTCTTGCTCACCCCACAGGAGGAGGGCCTACCTCTCTGGTCTGATGGCTCATCATTTAACCAAACAAACAACATGCTGACTCTGCTGCCAGCCGGCCAGACTGACTGTTTTGCCTTTCAGAGGAACGCCACCGGATCAGGATACTTTCTCACTCCGTTCTTCTGCAACATCCCCTTACCCTTCATCTGCCAGTACCAGAGTGAATAACTCGTTTAATACACCTTTATTAACCAGATTATCCACAGCATATCCACTATTTAACATTTCTGAGGGGTTATCAATAAAGTATTGCTTGTTAAGATGATTAATTCACTTTTAAAAATTGTATATATTTTATTATTTTCAACAACATTTTACACATTATCTCACTCAGTCTCAGAATAAATAGCGAAGACACTTACTAGGTAACCCAAATGACATAATTTGTGAGCACTGTTCTTTACTCTTCAGTTAACTAAGATTTCCTTCTTCCTCTCTGACAGCCCCTCTGGCTCCTGCCTCCTTCTCGTTTGACCTGGTTCAGGTGACAGAGCAACAGGTAGAGCTTCGCTGGAGTGACCTCTCGCCCTTTAACTCACTTAATCTTTCATCCTTCGAGATATTCCTCCAATACCAAGAGAGGGAAATTGAAGAGTCGGGTCAAGGTGAAGAACGCAGACGCAGGAAGCCACGGGACAAAAAGGGAACAAAGAGCCTGAGCAGCATTAAAAAAATTGTCAGCGTCCCAATTTCCCTGTCCTCTAGAGGAGTCACCGTGGCAGGTTTATCTCCAGGGAGCATCTACTCTTTTACCCTTCAAGCCTCTCACCCTTCTGGCTTCATCTGGAGCTTGGGACAAACACAAACTGCTTACACCAGTGAGTCTGCTGACAACCTCTCAGAAACACAAGTTACACAATCAGCACTGTATTCTAATTAGGGCTGCAAAAATGAATATGTTTGTGGTCCATTATTTTGTTGATTAGATGTTCAGTGTATAATATGTCAGAGAAAGCAGAAAAATGTCTTTTCCAGGGCCCAAGATAGCATCCTTAAATGTCCTGTTTTGTACAAAACCTAAAGGTGTTCAGTTTGCTGTCATAGTGGAGTAAAGAAACAAAAACATATTCAAATATAACAAGCTGGAATCACCATATTTGGGTGTTTTTTCTTTAAAAATTACTCAATCGCTTCTCCAATTTTTTTATCTTTTTACTACTAATTACTGAATTATGGAAACTCTAATATCAATAGACGCTAACTTTAATTTTTAATGCTGTGTTTCTTCCAGGACCTCTTCCCCCACAAAATCTCACCGCTGGCCCCATTACAGCCAGTCAGATTACTGTTCACTGGATGCTGTCAGATGCACAGTATGTGGCTGGATGGACATTTGTTGTGCGCTATGAGGACTTGTCTTCAAGACGGGATAATATAGTTGGAGTAAACAACATCTCCAGGGTGTCTGAGAGCGGTGGGATGCAGTCCTACACTGCTGTGATTGGAGGGCTGGAATCTCACAGGAAATACAGGATTGAAGTTCACACCGTCGCCAAGCACGGGATAGAGAGCTGTGGACGAGCGCCTCTGACTGTACAGACTGGTGAGCATGTTATGGTAATGTGTCGGCTTGGTGCCTGTCCTGAACTTGCTTTTGAAGGAGTAGTTTTTTTTTTCAAAAGCTTGAAAACGTGACAAGTGTCTTGTTGTACAACATATATAGTGTATTTGTAATTGCTGGAAATACCTCAAAGATGAATTTTGAAAAACAAGATAAAATGTAAGCTATACTGCATGTTGTTTCCCCATGTTGATAATCTTATTTAGACAGTTAGTGCGATAACTACATTTATGGTTCACAGAAGTTTTGCTGTGGAGTTCTTTAACTGTAAATCATTCCCTTAAATTAGATTTAATTTAAGGAAATAAATTTGTCGTAATGTGACAAAAAAATAAACACTGATAATTTCCTGCTTTGAAGAGCCATGTGGATGAGCAACCAAGCATGTTTAGTGGATCAGTTTCAATATGGTTTTCAATGCCTTTGTGAAGCTACCTGACAGTTTTTGAATTGTCCATCCATCCATCCATTATCTATACACCACTTAATCCTCACTAGGGGGGAGGCTGGAGTCTATCCCAGCTGACTCAGGGCGAAGGCAGGGGACACCCTGGACAGGACACCAATCTATCGCAGGGCCACACATATAGACAGACAACCAAGCACATTCACATTCACACCTACGGACAATTTAGAATCACCAATTAACCTCAACCTGTTTTTGGACTGTGGGAGGAAGCCAGAGAGAGGCGAGGGGAGAACATGCAAACTCCACATAGAAAGATCCCAGGACGAACTTGGGATCTTCTAGCTGCGAGGCAACGGTGCTAACAACCGATCCACCTTGCAGCCCCTTTTTGGAATTGTTCTGCGATCAAATTTAGGGACATTTATAATTGCCTCCTTTGGCATAAATGGCTAGAAATCTGCTCGCCTATCCTGCAAAGCAGGCTGTGGATGTAGCTGTAGATGAACTCGTTGACCCAGGTCCATTGACAACTACATAACGTGCTGTTATTTGTCCCTCATAGCGGTGATGGCTCCCAGCGGACTGGTGGTGTCGAGCCTGAGAGGAAACCTGACAGTCTGCTGGACCAGTCCACCTGATGATCCCCCAGATGGTTATTATCTCACATCCCAGCCGCTCAATAATCCCACTGCTTCTTCACTGTGGATAAACCAGTCCAGCTCTGGTGCACTCTGGGTAAATGAATCCGTGTGTGTTCACTTGGGGACATTTACTCCTGGTCAGACTTATGAAGTGGGAGTCGCCACTATGAGGGGAAATGACAGGAGTGAGAGATCCAGCATCATACACACCACAGGTAAGAAAAACAAGAACACTGCCCAATTAGATAGCGTCTTATCTATTTCATAATCTATCTTTATCTCCTTTTGTCTGTCTGTGTGTGCAGCTCCGTTGCCGGTGCAGGTAGCAGTTCCTCTTTCAGTGGGCACAAACTACGCACAACTGTACATTCAGCATCCACAGCTGGGTCTGACTGATGGGGTGAAAGTGTGTGCATGTCCTGGAGTTTGTGACACTGCGTGTAAGGGAGTATGCGGATATACATGTGACTGGCATTCCCTCCCTGCTGACGTTCATACCGTAACCCTTAGCAACCTCAGTCCAGGATCGCAGTACCAGCTCAGCGTGTACAGCACCAGCCGAGAGCAGATCGGACCACCGTACTACACCCGGCTCATCAGAACAAGTGAGTCATCTCCACTAGTATGGCATGCATGTATTAGTCATTCATGTTCGAATTGCTTCTTTTATTAGAAGTGTCAGTACAAACGTTGGGGTTCATAACCACTTTAATGAACTCACAGCGCAATGGGACCATTAGCAACCTGCTATCTGCTCTTATCGTCTCTGAATCCGTCATTTAATAACTCACACTACATTGTCAATTCTAAGCTGGAATTTGAATTGGTTTATACTGACGTAGAGAGACCCATGTGTGAGATATAACCCTTTTAACACACGGTGTCCAGTTTGCAAGGGTTCAGATTAATTGTACGCTTGGCGACTGATGTTCCTTCAACATTAGTTCATGTACAAAAGAGCTGAGAGTTGAATGAGAGTTGAGTGTTGCCCTTTAGATTGAGGAGGAGCACTCTGTCAATATGATGAGTAAGAAGCAAACCCCTGGTGATCTTCAGAAACTGAAAGGCCAGGGTACAGCTCACAAAAAATATACAAAAAGAAACTGGTAGAGCTGTGGAGGAAACTAAATCAATCTCTGTCAAAATGATGGAAAGAGGAAAGTGTGGAGGCAAAAAAAAAAAAAAAAAAAGGGAACAGCTATCACCTCATCTGTCAAACATGGTTTCTGTTATGATTCGGGCATGAGTTGCTGCCAGTGGAATACAGAGGTACACAGGAGCGTTCTTTGTGTGCTCAGATTCAGTCAAACGCATCAAAACTCATTGAATGACACCTAGTACGATCCTAAACATAAACAGCCAATGGGGTGAAAAGGTGAAGGGTCCTTACGGGGCTAGGCTGGTCTCCTGATCTCAATTCATTTGAGCTGCAGTCCCCTTGCTGAAGAGAGCAGAGAGACCACAAAACAGGGAAGAGCTGAAGGGAGAGCATCAATGGGGAAAATGGAAAGCATCTGTCTGTAGAACTTAAGACTGTTATCAGCTGCAAAGCAATTTCCAGTTTGACTTCAAGTGTATCAGCCCAATTACTTTGGAACCCCTGAATTCATACATGTGTTAAAATCTTCTCACGCAGTGCTTTCCATACAGGTGCAAATTAAAACTGAGAACTGGCACTTCCATTATTTTATGTCAAATTGGATGTGAAGAAGAACGAAAAAACATTTGTAGCTGTCCAAATAATTTCCGTTTGGACTGTGTAAAGCAATTTTTCCTTCTCTGGCTGGTGTTTTCAAGAGTCAAACATAGATCACTTGGAAGTAAGCAGCAGCTCACTGTCTGCCTCGTTCAAGGCTGTAAAGATGTGAGGAGCCTCTCTGTTTCTGCGTTTTGTCTCTTTGTTGGAAAAGCCTTGACTGGAGGGAACCTGGATTACCATTGATCTAATAGAAGAAGATGAGATTGCATTTATTTGAGCATATAAAGAGCTTGTCTCAGCCTGAGATGTGGTGATTTTTGAAACAGGGTGACAGATAACGTGCTTGCAGTGTGGTCTGTTCATCTTTATGTCACCAGTAAATTTTAGTAAGTGTTTCTGTATTTAATACATTTGGTTCTTGAAGTCTTTTCTTAGCATTAGTACACCCGCTGACCCACATGTTTCCATCACAGGCTGTGGTGTATACATCACCTGAAACCCTGTGTGCGTCATGTTCTTGGATGTTTATTTGAAGAAAGCCCATGTAGTTTTACCTGACACTGCCACTCGCCACTAAATTGGAAATTCCTGATGTCGCACAAAGTGTAATGCAGAGTCATCTGGTTTCTTTCAGCCAAGATTGATTTCCAAATTTAAATCCTTTTTGCTGTTTACTGTTTGCTTGCTGTGCTGTACTGTAATCTGGAAAAGGCTCCCCCCCCTCCCCTACATGGCTGTGCTTCTGTAGCCATCCTCCTCTGGCTTCACTTAAAAGTAGTTTTTACATCCTCGTCTCATGCAGATTGCAGCAATCTGATTTAAAATGTAATCCACTCTAATATTGGCTCAGCTTCCCTGCTTCTTCTTTTTGAAGATTTTTTGGTGATAACTCAAAATTTAGCTGTAGGACTGATATTACATTGTATGATATAATGTTCTGAGCCAGTGCACATCTTAAGGCAGTCAGATCCCTTTTGTGGGAAACACCATATCAAGGTCTAACAGTGTTATGACTGAGCTTCTTTTCTGTCTGGGTTCCTAAATTAAAATAAGGCAGCCTGCCTGGAGAGTTTGGATTAACAGAATTAATGTCATCTTTAACCCTCTGAACTCCAAGCAGGTTCTTGGCAGTTTTTTCTCTTGTCATATTTTTACTCACTGTGGGCTCATTTTTCACTGCAGCATAAAGTCCTGCATCTCTATGGAAACAGAACAACCATGACTAGAAATGGAGAGAACTCAAAACGAAAGCCAAGTGCTCATAGAAGTTACAGGATGTTAAATGGTGACCGTTACTACTTTCTCCTTACTCCTTGGTGTATGCACAGTCTGTAGTGCAGAAAAAACCCTGAATTTTTGTCACCTGACTTTTGGTTTTAGAAAAGTCTCTAATAGTGATTGTGTGAACAAGGAGTGAATTTTATTATTTTTTTCTGGTAAAATCAAATGATTAATTTTTTTCCAAATTCATTTGCACGTAATTTTGATGGAATATCATTGTTTTAAGCTTTTATCTGGTTAAGTTTAATGAAAAAAACATGGATGAGTAGTTCAAGGACCATCGCATGATTTAAAATCCAGAGATTCTTTCTGTTTTTACAGTTTCTGCCTGTAATCAGTGCAGTAATTGTGGCAATTTTAAAGATAAAATGTTTTAGTTTTTTTTCTGTTAGTGGGTTTTGGAGTTTAGAAGGTTAATGTTATTTACTAGACAAACTTGTCATTTAACCTTGATTACAATTTAGTTTAGCTTTTAATAAATGTGATGTTTGCAAATTTTTGCAAGAACACTTTTTAACAAATTACATTTATTGTGACTGTCATGCTTTAACTCTCTGTAATACATTTAGTTTAATTCCCCAGACCAAAGGTAATTAGTACTTTTCAGTACATTAGAGGAATAATTACAGCACAGATTGTGGTTTATGGTTTGTGTTTTTAGGCCTGGCTCCTCCCAGCAGAGTGAGGGAAGGCGTGGTGACTGACTCATCCATAGAACTGCTTTGGGATCCGGCTGAAGGAGAATCTCACAGCTACGAGGTCACATGCCTCAACTGTGACCACCCACTCCAGGTAAACAACACAACAGCTTAATAATGCAGAATGTTTATGTTTTCACATGATTAAAAAGCAGGTCTGCTGAAGTTCATGTTTGATTTCCCAGAGTGCTTTTCCACATCTTGGTAAATAATTAAATGAGGAGCGCTTGCACAGACTGAAATGACTAATGACTTGCCTTGAGCAAGGAACTCATCAGCAGTTTCAGACTCATGGTGACCAGTAGTTTGCATGTTTTTATGTATCAAACATTAATGTGTGTGCATGACTGTAATCTCCCCTTTCTCTCTAATTATTGCTGTAAGAATCACACTAAGGCTCTTGGTCAGCCTCTTTGCTTTGATTTGTGTGCCACAGGTGCAGAAGGTGTTAACTCAGAGTGCAGTGTTTTCTAGTCTGACTCCGGGCTTACTCTACCACTTTGCAGTGCGGACGGAGAAGGAGTCCTTCACCGACAGTTCACCGGCCACCGTCAGTATCACTGCAGGTAAACACACACACACACACACACACACACACACACACACACACAAATGCAAGCACCTCCATCTTTCTTTTCGAATTCTAACGATGTGCGTTGTTTTTGGACGTGGCAGCTCCCAGCCCAGTGGAGATCTCTCTCGTCAATAAAACCACATCATCCATATGCATTAGTTGGAGTATGGTCAGGGGACTGGTGAGCGTGTTCCTCCTGTCAATCAAAAACAGTACATCCATTCAAGAGCTGGTCATCACTCATCGGGAGCCCAGGTCGGTCTCATTCTTGTCAGCCTGTATACAAATTATTGTAGTTTAATGAGCCTGGAGGTACAATCATAAAGATCTTTTGTCTAAAAACGCTGACTTTTGGAGTTGTGTTTACAGATCACACAGCTTTGAAGGCCTCGCTTCTGGAAGCCAATACACAGTTGAAGTGATTACTGTTAGTGGGGAAAGAAGAAGTAAACCTGCTACGATGATCCTACATACTAGTAAGTCAAGACATGTGTGGTACGCTGCATTAAATATTTGTTGTATGTGTGAGTGAAAAGGGAAAGAAAGAAAATGATTTGGAACCCAAAATTAATGTTGCAGCAAAAAAAAAAAAAGTTGGAGAAGAGGAAAACATTTTTAAAGTCTCATATATTAGATTAAGAAAGTAAAATTATAATATATTTACAAGGAGAGGCAAAGTCTGTATTTGGTTTCAGTCCTCATCAGCTTCACTTACAACATATTACAATATTGTGTCAGAGAAGGATGGCGGTGCTACATAAATTATTTTTAAAATAGAAACTAGAACACAACCCTTGAAGCATAGATAGAGCAGCCAAAAAAGGAAATTATCTTTGCTTTTCCAGCGATAGCACAGACTTCTCATTAATTTTACAGATAGATATGTTTACCAAAAAAAACATTCAAATTAGAGTAAATCATTTAGTTTTTTACTTCACAGATCAACATTTTCATTTTTTTTTTCTCTCTTTTTTTTTTTTTTACTACAATACATGTGATCAATTAATAAATGATGGTGCACTGTAAAGGAAGCTTCAATAATATATAAAATGCCTAGCATAATACATAATAATATTCCAATAATGGGATATATATGTAATACCATACTGGTGACACTAACAGGGGACGTTTTTAATTAATACTGTAATTACGTTTTGCTTAATTTTTTTTACTTGAATGACATTTAAATAACAGAAAAGCTTCCTCTAGTTTAGTTTAGTTTGGATCTCAGTGCTCTGTCATCTCCAGCGTTTCCTCCTGCTGGTTCAAAATAAAGCACAGAACAAGTTTACTTCATGCCGTGACTGATGACAATGATGAGGTGTCGGTATGCGGTGTGACATAATGAGCATCTTGTCTGCAGTCCCAGAGGCGCCACAGGAAGTGTCTCTTTCAGAACAGGCTGTGACGTCTGCGTTTGTCACCTGGAGACCACCACCAGGACAGGTGGGGGAGTACAAGGTAAGACATGCGCACTACAGTGTCTGTCCATGTCCACGGAAACACATACAGGCAGTATTGACTTTTAAGCCACTGTAACTTCCAGACAGATGTGCCCACTGGCGTGCGTCCTTGCCGTTTGTCTTACAAGCACATAACTCAAAATATGACACAAAGATGTCAGTTGCGTAAGGTTCTGTCCTCACCTTTTGGTTACTTAGCAACTGCTTTTGGCACACCACAGATTCGGTTACCAGCCCTTTAAAGATATATGACCTCCGTAGAGCAACGGCCAGGAAGAATGACCAAGCACATTACACGCAAAATAAAAAGTCCATGTTTAGTTATTTAATTTCATTTTATTCTAATAAAGCTAAATAAGAGACATTTAATATTGAGTATAAAAGATAAATACAACGGAAATCTGTCGTATTTTCACTGTTATTAGTTAAAAATTGACTTCAAGCCAAGAGTACGGATTGTGTTTTGTTTTTCTCAGCTTCTTTTTGGCCTGACGTCCACGGACAGGGAGTCATGGGGTCAGGTGGCGGTCAAGGGCACAAGTTTTGAGATCAGGGATTTGATTCCGGGTTCAGACTACGGTGTCATCATTCAGAGTGTGTTGGGCTCAGACACAAGCCAGGCGGCCCACAAAGAGTTGAGCACACGTAAGAGACCCAAACACTAATACAGACACACACACACAGAAACAGACAGGTCGTAACGTTATACAGTTACTAATGCTTCTTCAGTCGGAGCAGAATACCCTGATAAGAGCACACAGTAAAATATTATTACATTTTAGTCTCAAAAATGAAAACTGCACTTGTAAAATTGCAAAAAAAACAATTGTCTTCCAGGCCCAGCAGGAGTTTGCGGCCTTCATTTAGATAACGTGAACTCTTCCTCTGTCTTTGTGAGCTGGGACCGTGCGCAGGGAGACTTTGACTTCCACAGAGTCAATGTGACCAACACTTCAGTCACAAACACAATCACTATACCCAAAGAGGAGCGGGTTGCCGTGGTTACGGGGCTGCTGGACGGCTGCAGCTACAACGTGAGCGCCGAGAGAGTGAGAGGAGGGACAATAGGAGTCGCTGCCTTTCTGACTGTAACCACAGGTAGATGATATTACAAGGACCACGCTGGTCGGCACCCCGCTAACGTCGTCTGCCCCGATGGTGTCTTCTCTAAATTGCAGAAACTTTCTCCACCTCTCTGACCATGTGTCTCCCCCTTTTTCCTTCATGAGTGCCAGCCCGTGTGCAGAAAGTACGTGTCGTGAATGTATCTGCACGTGCGTTCTCGTTGCGCTGGGAGCAGGCAGCTGGTTGTGTGGATCATTACCAAGTGAAGCTGCTACCGAACCAGGGAAGAGTCACAGTTCACCCTGCACGTGATGGACACGTTCAGGTAAACGCATGCTATTTAAACAGTCACAAGTTAGACAACACAGCAGTGCAGTTCATCTAAATACCATAAATGCAATGATATAAATGTCAATGAAAAACTTAGAGCTACACACTTATACCTGTATTGTAATAGTGAATACACACAGTAGGCACACACACACTCGTTCAACCACATCCCGCCCCTTACCGGCTCTTCCCGGCTGCCAGGTGTCAGATACCCCCCGAAATGTAACCTTACACACCACACACACACACACACACATAGAGAGCACACAGAGCACAGAGTTGAGTAATAGATCTCATTATTTATTAAGTTGCCCTCATGAGCTCAACCCTGAATCATTCATTTGCTTAAGCAGCTCTCCCAAGAGAGGAAGAGAGACCAGAGGGAAGGCATTAGCCTCGTGCTAAATGAAAGACCCACTGCCCTTCCTCGCGAACCGCTAAAATTTCGGAATACCTCAAGACCAATATCCGCTACTATCCAATGGCTGGATGTCTAACCCTGTGACCTTTAACCATGCCACTAACCAGCTTCTAGACTTGGACTCACTGCTGTTCAGCACAGTGGATTACCTGTAGAACACACCCGTTAAAGTTTGTGCACTAATACTGGATGCAGCTGTACTGGCGAGGCCTCTAACCTGCTAACTAACTCTAACTTTGCTACCCAGCATGGCTTTCTTCTCAGTCATCCTGCTGCTCACACTAAACCTGGGACAGGTGCGCTCACAGGTAAGCACTAGATGTATGGCACGGATGTTTATACACTCACTGTACATTTTATACACTAACCGCTCAGACTATTCTTGCACTGTTTAAGCAGTAAAAATAAGTGTGCATGCAGCTACATAAAATACACACTTTCTGTTAAACGGCATGTACGCACAAATACAGAAAATGTTTGACCGTGTTCCTGAGAGTAACTGAAGGTATGCGTGTATCCTCATGCTGCCTCTCAACACACTTGATGTCACAGGTGGCACTGCTGGCTACAGCATGCACTCAAGCAAAAACCCCGCAACACAAGAGACACTGCTCATCTGTCTCACACATATAAAAATACCGACAAGTGCAACCACAAGCTGTCATCCATTCACTGCCACCCACCCTCAAATTGATACAGATGGCTGAGTCGAGTTGTGGAAACTCTTTTAATAGGCTGCATAATGAAATAAAATAACAGAAGGCTGAATATCTGTAGGATTATTGGAGGAACAACTTAGATGTATTCTGTCATTTAGATGAGCTGTTTTGTTTATTCTTGCTGTTAATTAAGGAGATTATTCTGCGGAATAATGAGCTTGCCCGGACAGAAAAGCAATGGGACATCATCACCCTGGGCTTTTTTGGAAATTGCGATGGTGGCACATTCCTGTTATTCATTCAGTAGCAAAAATGAACAATCAAGAGGATATTCTGTAGATTAATTGGTAATGAAGCATTTGTCGAAGCTCCAAACTGAGATTGTGTTAAGAAATTGGTGTGAAATTGACCTTTTGTGTATTATCGCAACACTAAGCGAAAAACTACATATAGTATATGGACAACACACATCCCACCAACCGAGATAACAATGTTCTGTGATTGACAATGCATGACAGTGACCAGTCCAGGTAGGAATAGCCTAGATAGAAACTTGACCAAACCGACTGAAAAGCTTAAAAAAATGGATCAAGCCTCAAAAATGGCAATACTGTTATTGCTATACACTGTTTAATGTAGTTAATAGTGTAAATAAAATTCAAATAAAAACACATTTGCACATTGAAGAGGAACCACAGCTGTATGTGAACCATCAGAGAAAAAGAATCAGGAGCCACTGCAGTGTTTTACTCGTGAGCTGGCCGGTGTTGTGTGTGTGTTTATGTGTGTGTGTTCACGTTTACATTGTGACCAGGTGTGTTTTTGCTGTGTCCACAGGCCGACGTGGTGAATGTCAGTCCAGGGACACAGTACACTGTAACAGTCACAGCTGCCGTCTCCTCCAACATCAGCCCCGGAGTCAGCCGCATGATCAATACTAATGAGAGCTGTGAGACGTGCACAAATACACTCCCAGTGTGTTGTTGTTGTTGTTTGTGTCTGTTTTGTTTTGGGGTGTTAAAGTACGGTCGGGTTCTCTTTCAGGTGCCCTCTGTTGTTTCGTTCAGCCACCATAGTATAGCGCTTACAGTACACACACACCCACACCCACACACACACACACTAGTGAAGAGGAATTAGCATTGTGGGTGTGTGAGCATGTGTGTGTGGTGTGTGTGTGTGTGTATACTTCCTTCGCTGTTTAATTCCTTTTAGGTAACTTAAGCCTGGGCTTTTGAACCACAGGATGAATGGGTCTGCAGTGAATGTCAGTGAAATGCCACTGCTGTGTGAAGCCTTATTCATCAGGGTTCAGCCTAAAACACATTCTCGCGATCCCAACACACATGCACACACCTGCACGCGCACGCGCTCGAAAGATCGGCCCACTATAGACAACAACGCTATTCTTCAAATGACACTGTGTTCTGTAGAGTTTGAGCGATGCGATGGTTATTAATCACAGGATGTGTACTAAGTTCTATTGGTTGTATGTTGTGCAGCGGACTGAGAAGATGGGATTAGATAAGACAGTGGAAATATGCTTGAGCCCACTGAGACGCCAATTGGTTCCAGTACTGATAGTTAACTTGCGACTGTTTGCACAGCTGTACATGTATATGCAGCTAATTGGGTGAAATCAGATGTTCTGGTTGCTGGTATTCATCTCATCTCCTCTCCTTTACACATTTCTCCTCATCTTCTCCAGTACCCGGGACCCCTTATGCCCTAGAGGGAGAAGCTGTGGGCTCTAATGGTATTCTGCTCTCCTGGACAATGCCGTCTGATACCAGAAATATCGAGTCATATGCCATCAGGTAGTGTCGCCTTAGAGAATGGATTCAGAATTCATTTTGGTTTTAGCTGTGTCTGAAATGCAAGATTCAATGGTGAAATTGCAGTTGTAACCACTGATCATGTATGGAGTCATTATGAAACAACAAAGATCAAAAATGAAAAAGTAGTCAGTTTTCAAATTGGAGAAAAGCAAAATAGCAATAAAGAAAAAGAAAATATCACAAAGATGCACATTTCAGTTAATGATAGTAAACATGTTAAATACATATTATAGTATGTTGAGAAATATGAATTTAGTTTAAGTTTTTGTGAACTCCTCGTTAAACTGCTGTATGCATGTAGTTGTTGCATAATTCACACAAAAATTTTAGCAGCTTCTATCAGTGGAAGAAGTATTCAGATCTCTATTACACATTTATTACAAGTAACATCCAAAGTCTTGCATTCTACTCTTAAAAGTACCTAAGTATTCTCAGCAAAGTGCACTTCGCTATGCTAAGTGGCCTTTTCAGTGTCTTCTACTGAATGTCACAGGATTATCACTGATCCATACAGTGATCAGCCACAACATCAAAACCACTGACAGGTGAAGTGAATCCCTCGGAGTATCTCGTTACAGTGGCACCTGCCAAAGGATGCGTCAGGGGTGATATCTTAGGCGGCAAGTCAACAGCCAGTTCTTGACAGTGATGTGTTGGAAGCAGGAACAATGAGCAGCGTGAGGGCCAAGCTGTCATGTCTAGAGGATTGGATCAGAGCATCTCTAAGATGCGGTGTTCTCAGTATGCAGTGGTTAGTACCTACCAAATGTCCTCCGAGGAAGGACGACTGCTGAAGTAGTGATAGAGTCGTTGGCACTGAAGGCTCATAGATATGTGTTGAGATCGAAGGAGACCCCTGTGGTTCAGTCCCACTGAGGAGCTGCTGTAGAACTAATTGCTGAAGACTTAATTGCTACTTATGATATAAAGGTCTCAGAACACACGGAGCATCACTGCTTGCTGCTTATGGTGCTGAGTAGCTGCAGAGTGGTCCGAGTGCTCATACTGAACCCCTGTCGAGAGTGTGTGAGCGTCAGAACCGAACCATGGAGCAACTGAAGAAGGCGGCCTGATCTGATGAATCACGTTTTCTTTTATATAATATGGACAGCTGAGTGCATGTAATTTACCTGGGTAAGAGATGGCAACAGGATGCCTTGATGCTCTGCTGGCAAACTTTGAATTCTGGCAGTCATTTGAATCTTACTTTGACACCTTAAACTTTCCTAAACACTGTTGCAGGCCACACACACCTCTTCATGGTAACAGTATTCCATGATGGCTGAGGCCTCTTTCAGCAGAACAATGCTTCCTGTCACACTGCAACAATAGCACAGGAGTGGTTTGAGGAACATGACAAAGAGTTGCGGACTGGACCTCCAAGTTATCCAGATCTAAATCAGCATCAAGCATCTGGGAGATGCTTAAGGATTTGCTGCTCATGCCTTGCTGCCTGGTACTACAGGATACCTTCAGGGGTTTTGTGGATGCCATAGCTTGATAAATCAGAGCTGTTTTGGCAGCAGGGGATCTTAACGTTGCAGCTGATCAGTGTACATGAGTAGGATATTCTTGTTGTTGATGTACATGGAGATTTTATGTTGCGAGTTTATTTCTTTACTAACCGTTGGGGAGTTTAAACCTGCAAAAAAAATCTTGTAAGGGGAACCTAAAAACCTCAACTGGCGGAGCAATAGCAATAATTCAACCTGTTTTCATTTTAGTCAACTTGTTGAATATATATTCCCCAATAGTGCAATTCTTGATGCGAGAAAGAATAAAAGAGGCACCATAATTCTGAAAAGGTTGGTTTAAGCAAATTCTGAAAAAGGCTTGAAATATTTTGCTACAGATTTTCTTTTCTTGGTCTTTATTGTTAAAGACTCGATTGTTGTCTATAACCACCTGACTAGATTCCATTCACTCCACGATGCTTCGGGTTTTAACAATATAATCAACCAATATACAAAGAGCTTGAGCTAGCTAGTTGGATAAATCTAGTGGAGTACAAAATGAGATAGCATCGCCTAAGACATAGTGAAGTAGGTTTACACCTTAAAACTATATTTAAATGCAATAAAAGTTGCTTTCCATCACTGACAGTTGAATCTAACAGAAAGCAAATCTTGTTCTCCTTCATTCGGCCCCATACTGTTTGTAAATAACTGGATTTTGTTAAGTGGGATGTGATGAACTTCAATAATGATTTATACTTGCAGGTACAAGGAGGTGTGTCCCTACCCCGATCCCGTTTTCTCACAGGTGATGAGGTTACCGGATGCACCAGAGACTCTGCTCACTGACTTCACTTCAGGTTCTACGTACAACATCAAGGTAGGATACGCAATGCAGAAATCGACATCGAAACTTCATTTCCATTTCATTGGTGTTTGCAGAAATTTGTTTGACAAGCGCGTAAAAATGTAAAAGCTTGAGGGACCGTATTCAATCAATAGAACCTTTGTGAACAAAGAGCAGAGAAGATAAAAAAAGAACAAGTTGTCCTGTAGGGATTCTACACATACGTCACTGGTAAGATTAACACTACTGTTGGGTATCTGTGTGTATTTAGTTAAATATTCATACTTAGTACACTCAAGCACAAGCAAGCTGTGTGTATCTCAAAGCAAACATACTCCTGGAAAATGCCCTTTAGTCTTATCATGTGGATGTGTCTATGTCATGGAGATCCCGCAGGACCAGACTATTCTCTTGATCTGGCTGAATACTGGTAATTGATTCCTGATTGCATTATTAATCAGGTAAACAGATCTATGGATCAGCCACGTCTCTTTCCACTGTCTGTTGTCACTGAGCTTGAATGTGATCATGCTTATTAGTTTTCAGAATTCATTAACCCACAATGACCTTCATACAAATGGACTATGAGAGACCGACACACACACACACTGATTATACCTGCTCATGCTGTATTTGCCTGTGTGTGTGTGTGCTTATGAGTGCATGTATCATATTACTACACCTCACCTGGGAGGGAGTTGACCCACTAAACCCTGCACACAGCTGAGCTCATGAGCACATTCCCCCTCCGTCTTCAGCCTTTACCCTACACATGGTAGAATAAAAAAGTTATGTGTGGTCTATTATTTACTCATTATTTTTGAATGACCACAAAGAATTGCATAGTGTATTGCGACACAAATGCCTTTGCTTCCCAATCAAGTGCTGAATTCGTGATAAAAATGCAGAAGTCAGTCCTGTTTAGTCTTGTTTCAAGTTAGTGAATCTTCCCTGTAAAATCCATTGCCAGAATATTTCTTGTTTTGAATCATGAAAGCTGAATATGAGACACAGATAAAAAAAATAACTTTTTTTTTTCTTACAGAGTAATTGTTCTTTTGAGATTTGGTGATTTTCAAGTGACATATCACGCTTGCACAGTTTCATTTATTTCAGTAGCCCCCAAAGAGCAATTGTACGTATGAAGCTGAAAGTGAACAAATCAGAAAGAAACTGATTCAACTCACATTTCCTGTTGTTTTATTCTGAGGTTGTGATATTGTGCCGTCTGTTTAACATTAGACTGCTGTGTTTTATTCGTTCACTACAAATGCGCCCCAGTTGCTTGCATTAAGACATATTGCCAATTGTACACTGAATAAGTAAAATTGTTTAGATAAAACAGAAAATGCTTGATGGCCAAACTAAAATCGAGCTTGTTTTGTACAAGGATGAGAGGAGGAGGAAGGATCTAAGTGCAGAAACAACCAGGCAGGCAAGAAAGGTTTAGGTGGTTTATTAAAGCAATCTTATGGAAAATCAGGAAGAAAAATGAACAAGCAAAAGCAGAACAACAACAGGAACTAAGGTGGTGTATAAGTGCTGAACTGACAAAGAACAGTGGCGAGTTGGTGGTTATAAATACGCAGGGGCTGATTGGGGAATTGGGAACAGGGGAGGTGGGTGTCAGAGTCAGGTGACAGAGAAATGGAAGAAAGTCTGAGGATATCTGATCTCAGATAGGAACTATGCCAAAACTAAACTGATTTTGGTCTTTGTTTTTTTTTTTTTTGAAATGTCAGGTATTTCGCACGGCACTGCTGTGTGAAAATGAAGGAAATGAAAGATGAATACATTTACATTTTTCAAGGTTTGAGTTAGCATTCACTCCCGAATTTGTGACAAGCCGGATAATCAGACTTAAAATGCTATTTCATTTTCTCTTTATATTTCACTTCACGCACAGTTTATTTTCATCCACTTTCATTTGATGTATATAAATCGCTGAGAAATTCAAAGATGTGCCTCGGGCTCAGGTAACTGTGTTGTGATCTGTTTACATACTGTTAACATACAGGGTTTGTTGTATGGCTATGTTGTTGTTGGTCACCGGGATCACTGAATCACCTCTACGGAAACACTTTGTTCCAGATGAGATCATTGTCTGAGATTAGTGCCTGACTGGGACATGGTAACTGCTCTATTGACAGGAGCATGAATTATTCATTCTGAGCAATGCTTAGCAACTATGTCCCTCTCTCTCTCTCTCTCTCTCTCTCTCTCCAGGTAGCTGCTATATCTTCAGCTGGAACAGGAGAATTCAGCAAGTCTTTATACATAAAGACAGCTGAGTCCCGTGGGTATTCATGCACATGCACACACCCTTGCAATCTGATCTCAACGTCTAAAATAACAATAGTTTACACGCACATTCGTTTGGAATTCATTTAATATTTGTGTGTATTTTCTGCAGCCCCCGGCCTGGTGACCAATCTGTCAGCGTACGCTCAGAACCACACCTCCGTCATGGTCACCTGGTACTTGCCACACCGCATCAACGGCCTCATCACCAAGTTTGCAGTCAAGGCAAAGCATGCTCGCACGGGGCAGACCGTCCGAATGCTGGAGGTCAATGCAGAGGACATCATGACTGGAGCGCTGCCTCACTGCAATGTACTGCATCATTCTCTCACCCTTTGTTTTCTGAACTGTGAAATGCATTTTGTTTTTTTGTCAGGATTACAGATAGTACCGAGGCACAAGCCTGACCATCTGTACAACACAAGCTGAGAAAGTGCTTTATTTTTTTTTTTTTCTTAAATCCTTTTCTTTTTGTGTGTGTGCTTTATGATTTTACATGTGTAGGATGCAGCTGATATCCTGTCTCGTGCGACTCCCAGTCCCTTGGAGATAACGGCATCGTCTCCACCCGTCACCCTCTCCGCCGTGCCCCCTGCGGCCGCTTGGAGTGTGCCCATATCAGTAGGAGTCGATCAGCTACGACCTTACACTGCCTATCTGTTCGAGGTGTCTGCCTTCACTTCTGATGGAGAGGGACAGATAGCCTCCACTATGGTCCGCATGCCAGAATCCGGTATGGCACAGAAGTAAAAAAAAAACTATGCATCTTTTGTTCAGCTTGAAAGAAAAATATAAATCTCTGCATCATCTCTGTATTTATGTATGCAGCTCCAGAAGATCCGCCACAAAACTTCTCGATATTAAGTATGACGTCTCGATCAATCTCTGTGTCCTGGAACTCTCCCAACATCATCACAGGAAGGTTCTCCTACGTGCTCTACTTATACGGACCTACAGGTTGTTGAATATGGACTCAAAAACACAGACACACACATAGCCGTGCATAACCCACACTAAAAATTAACACAGGTCTCTATTTTTTATCTTTATTCCAGGTTTTTTGTATGAGAACAGCACATCAGACATGCAGTTTGCTTTTACTGGTTTGACCCCCTACACCAAGTACAGAATAGCCGTCCGGGCAAAAGCAGCTGGAGAGACGGGACCAGCAGCCCACGATGACATAATTACGCCAGCTGAAGGTGAGAACACTCAAACTAATGTCGCCATAAACCTAATTAGAACAATAAATTAACAAGCTTAACAGCACTCGGGGGCATTAAGAACACACAACCGAAGAACTGTCCAAAAAAAAAAAAAAAAAAGACTAGAAAGTCCAAAAGATTATGAATGTGATTTGTGTTCTTGTGTGTCTGTGTGTAACTCTGTGTGTTTGTATGAGCAGCACCCAGCGCAGTGCAGGACCTGGTGGCAATCGCTGAAGATTCGGTTTCCATTCGTGTGAGCTGGAAGAGCCCTGCACAGCCCAACGGTCCCATTACCCAGTACAGGCTGCTGGTCCTGGTAGATGAAGCTCTGCTGCAGGACATCACCCTCACGGGAGAAATGGTAAACCAGATGCTGCTGCCTCCATACCTTTAAACAGCACAGCTCAGCACTGCTGACAAATCAATATGAAAACCTGAGTCAGTTCTGTTGAATATGTTGGAATAAATTGGACTGTCAATCATGCATAGACTTGCTGGACATTTTAAACATATGTGACCCTGTAGACCTGCAGAAACATGATTTTACCTTGTAAATGTTGAGTAAACAGCTTCAAACCCCGCTTTTGGTGATGCACATAATATCGTGAACATAAGTACAGTCCTTCTAGAACTGTCAAAAAATGATGAGAAGCTCTGTCATCAGATTTTATAGTATGTTATTTTTGAAAAATACACACCACCAGAGCCTCAAAGATCAACACTGGGTTCAGAAACACTATAATTTTTGACAGTTTTCGGTTATAAAAATTTTAAAAGGTAGCATTTTAAACCAGCTGGCACTGTGGTTTGCATTACACTGTGCTGCAAGGGTTCTCTATTCATGTTTTAATGCTCCCATGTAAACTGAAACATTTCCACCATTAAAATTTCTATCATTGGGATGATGATAAAAACATCTACATCTGTAAACAGGGAGCCATGTCTGTTGTCTGCTGATGTCTGCTGTTTCAAGTAGTAATTGCTTCAAGAGCTGATGAGTCAGAATGAATGAAAAGCACTGCTTTACACAGCACTTAACGAGAACAAATCAAAGACTTAATTTGGAGTATAAATACATATGAAAAATACACAAAAATAAAATTAATAAATGTGTCTTTTGTGGATTTTTTTCTGTCTTTCAGAATACAACTGGTTTATATGAGGAGGAGACTCTTCCTCCAGATGCTCTTAACAATCCGGGGAGACGTAAGAGAGATGCTGAACTCAGTGCGGTCACCTCCCCGACCACTTTCACGGCCACCGTTTCTGATCGCACGCTGCTCACTGAGGCGACCGCTTCCAGCTCCACAGACTCCAGACTCAGAAGCACTGATCTCTTCACTAACACCAATATTCAGCCAACCATTGACCCCATGGCCACTGACAAGCCCAGCCCCACTTACGACTCTCACAGCGCAGACACTCAGTCGACTGACTCCACTGTCTTTGCAACTTCTGCGCTTTCTCTTACCTCTGTGCCACCTGCTACACTTCCACCCTGGCTGACAAAGCAATCACAAGCTGGGGGTATGACTTCAGACTCCTCCCCCTTGGCCCTGACCCCAGGCCAGCTCCGCTTGTCTACACATGACGCTTCAATTACAGGACACTTTTCAACACGCAGCGCAGCAGTGTCTGGTACTACAGGTGGGAGAGTACTAACTGTAAACACTGCTTGTCCTAACTTTGGCTTTGCTCGGATTCTTCTGAAAAGTCTCCACCGTTCATTTAGTTTATAAATCTGTGCTTATCTGAATGCTGCAGGTGTGACAGTGAGAGAGGAGGTGCTGGACGTTTTGTCTGAGGAGTTGTCTTACCTGGTGTCGGATCTGAATCCCTTCACTGAGTACACGTTCAGGGTCACTGCTTCCACCACTGTGGGAGAAGGTCCTGCTACAGATATCACCGAGAAGACCAGGGAGCAGGGTGCGCACACAACAACATGTTAAAAGGGATTTCAAAGATGCAAAATCATTAAGAATTCCTTCGTCTTTAATGATGTCTTGCACTGTGCGTGTCTTTCAGTCCCCAGCTCAGTGCTCGACGTGTCGTATGAAAACATCAGCTCCACCTCCATCCGGGTGAGCTGGGTCCCGCCACTCAATCCCAATGGACGGATTACACATTACACCGTTTATGGTCTCAAACTGCAGACTAACATGGCACTGAAGTGGGTTTCTAACAGTACCGACATATTAATAACAGGTAGAGTGTTCATTCTGTGTACACAAATATACAAACCAATGTGCATGTTTTCTTTGCAGTGAATATAATTGTAACCAAAATGTGGATAAATTCTTTTTTTGTAATGTTTAGATCTGGACAAGTACACAAGTTATAAGCTGCGTGTAGCAGCATCTACAGCTGTGGGAGAGAGCTCTTTGTCTGAGGACGATGACATTTTTGTTCTCACTTTAGAGGACGGTATGTGATGAGCACTCACGGTGTATTCATGCATAAATGCAACGGTTAAAAGAATTGTGTGACTTTCATGGATTAGATAACTGATCATTAAAATACAAAGTCCACATTAGTGTTGAGCATCAGAACAACAAACCTTCTCATGCTATTCGACTACTTTCACCTGGGTACCATCAGAAATTCAAGTTCATTTGTCACTTTCACATCCGTAATTGTCACTATTAGATTATTTGCTAGTTCATCAACAGCCTGAAAGGTAATTTACTTTTTAACTTCATGTCATTAATCATGTTAATTTCTCCTGTCCGTCACCCTCAGAACCTGACTCCCCACCTGTGAACCTCACCGTGGTTGACACCAGCCCCTCTGCTGCCACGCTGACCTGGTCTGCACCAGAGAGAGCTAACGGGATGATCCAGCGTTATGAGGTCCTGTATGAGAACGAATCCTTCTCTGCAATGATTAATACAACCACCAACAGAGTCACTCTGATCAATCTGAAACCATTCTCCTATTACAACGTGTCTGTGAAGGCGTACACGCGGTACGGCCACGGCAACCAAATGTCAGACACCTTGTGGCTGCTGTCTGGAGAAGATGGTGCGTTGACGGATGCACCCACCTTTGAAAAAATACACATATGAAAGGTTTTTAGGATCAATTCAACTGTGCTTTTTTCTGGTGTTTATTCCTTCTCCAGTGCCAGGCAGTCCTCCATATGGCCTCGCCTATGATGCAGTGAGTCCCAGTGAGGTGAACGTGACCTGGCAACCTCCACTGATGCCTAACGGGGTCATTATTGAATACAGTCTGGAGCTTTGGAACTCCACTCACTACCTGAACCTCACCTCCAAGAACAACTACATCCACATCACGCATCTGAGGAAGTACGCACAGTACCGTGTCACGGTTCAAGCGCACACACGGGTCGGGCCAGGAAACCACAGCAGTGAGCCACTGAACATCACCACACTTGAGGATGGTGAGAGGGACGGGCGAAGGGGGAAGAGAAAAGGGGAGGGTTTGTTTTCAATTCCAGGACACTGCACGATTACATCATGACTGGCTGACAAGTTCGAAGGGCATCTGATTAAATCTTTTCTTCCTCAGCTACGTGTCTCTGTTTCAGCTCATGGTAACAATGTTGCATCACAGGGATCTTATCCCATGTGACGCTCGTGTCTTCCACCAGGACTGAGAAGCGCTGAATCATTACAACTAACCAGTTTTCCTTTTTAGGGCGACGCTCTGCTCCTGCCTGGTGTCTTCCTCTGAGACGTCTGAGTTCCTGACTTGCACAGTGCTAAATATTTTTGTAATTAATTCACCATTTGTTACCAGTTTGATAAGTCGCTTTGTCAAATATTACTGGAAAGTGTTTCTCCTGCATCTCAGCTCCAAGCACTGCTCCTCAGTTCCTTAAAACCAGGAAGCTGTCAGACTATAAGGTAGAGCTATCGTGGCAACCACCACTTGAAGCCAATTCAGACATCCTCTTCTACATTGTCAGAGTTTGGTGAGTTTTGAAATCTGCTTTACTCTGCCTGTTTGACAGTAAGAAGTTTAAAAAGAAAGCACAAACATAATGCAGCATGAACGGCTGCTCTCTCTGTTAGGAATGAGACGTTTGAGCTGGAGCAGAATGTGACAGGCACATCAGTGGTTATTAATGTGGACTCAGAGAGTCGCTACAATGCCTCCGTCTCCAGCTGGACCAGACTGGGAGATGGAGGAGTGCTGATCCACATCAGCTTTACCACCACTGCTGCAGGTACTGGATAAATACTACAGAATTGTTTTCATAATAATTGAATTTTTAATTACTAATTTAATATTAAATAACTTTTTGTGCTCACATACACAATAATGTTTTACTATGTATTTATATGATGCTTTTTTCTCTTCCTGACTTTTTGACTGTAATCTCTTTGTCTATTCCGGGTCTTAGAGCCATTCGACCCGCCACAGAATGTGACATTAGTAAACGTGACGGCCTCCTCTGTCACCTTGATGTGGTATCCACCCACTGAACCCAATGGGATCATTGTACACTTCACTATTTACTATTCTTACAACAACAGTGTAGCTGAGAAGGTGAGGCACATGCACCCATATAAAGACTACAAACAGTTCACATGTTGAAGCTGCTCAGATCAGCAAGTTTAAATCAAAAATAGGTTGTATGACTTTGTGTTATGGGAAATTAGCGTAATCATAGCAACTTTGCATTGAGCAGCTTTTCTGTTTTTGGCTCATTCTCATCAATGTCCTTAACCTTGTCTCCAGCTGTTATGAGCTTAAAATACTCACCAAACAGCAAATATGCAAAGTCAGTGACTAGTTTCTGTTCTTCAGCATTTAGCCACTAAAAAAACTCATCTTTGTCTCAGGACGAAGATCAGATTGGAATTCCATTTGTTGAACAGAGACAACACAATTCTAATAAAAGCTAAATGTAGCTTTGTGTTTACTCAGTCTGTAAATAACTAAGTGATGCTAACACATTCCCCGTATCAGCTGTATAAGGTAAAAGCATGTCAATGTTGTGTTTACATCTTTCTCCAGTGCCTCTGAAAAAAACAGCCAAAAAATCAATACTGAACAAATGAAGTGAGAAACATGACAAATGTAGATGCTGCCTCATAGCTCATGGTGGACCAACACCTTACTTAGACACTTAATGTTGGTTTTGTTTTCTCATTTGTCACCCGTTTAGCACACATTATGCTCTTGTTTTTATGTGTCTGCGTCAGTGTATGAAAATAACTTGCCCTTTTTTTTTTTTCTCCTAAGAGGGTTCCCGTTTCAGATTTGCCTGCTCGCGCCTCCCCTGATTCACCCTTCGTCTACACTCTGACTGGGCTGATTGGGGGATACGAACACACCTTGTGGATGACCTCTAACACCATACAGGGTGACGGAGGAGTCCAGTCCGAGCCACTAACTGTGTTCTTACCGGAGGACGGTCAGTCAGACGCACACACTCAAACACCAGCAGACACATACAGTGACGATACAAATGAGATAAAGTAAATACGCATACACATAAAAGTACTTCAAGCGACGCTAGATAGTGTCACACAGTGATTCAGAGTCCCACTGGAGGGCCAGTCGGCACACTTTTTTCAAAACTCTCCCACCTTTAAAAAAAAAAATTGCATAAAAACTCTGCGATTGAAAATGTAGCTTTCAGCCTGTTAGTGAAAGGAGATAACTGTCAGTCTGGCAAACTGGTCGCCTGTGACACTGTGCTTTGAAGACAGCCAGTTTGTGCTTGATGAAAATTGTGAGGGATTAAAAAAACCAAGGGAAAGAGAGAACAGAGCCACTTACAATTTGATGACATGGAGGGGAAAAAAAAAACCCTAAAGAAGTTCAGACTAGTTCATGCACCAATTACATTGTTGCCATGGTATCTGAAATGTGTATATGCAGAAAATAATTAGTTCTGTTTTTTGTTATGCTCAGTAAAAGAGTTTAGAAAACTGATCTCTTTGTTTTTATGTGATTTTGGGAAAAATGGTGCAGACAGCCACCACTGACTTTGTCACATACATTGGGGTTTTTTTTGTTGTTTTGACATTTCGCTTGTGAAGTACTCTCTGTCCCTGAATGATTACTGCTTGTATTGACCCTGTATCTCTACCTGTGCTCTAGCTGCTCCACTCTCAGCCAGGCTCCGGACCTCCAGGGCACCTTGTCTCTCCTGCACTGCCAAGCCCAGCAGGGGTTCACTCCCCTGGGCTCAGACCCCCACACACACCTGGCCCCCTCACACCTACTCATTCATCTTATGGATCTCTCGAGTTTTATCTCCCATTTCCCCTTCATCTCTCCCCACCTTTTTTTTTTTCCTACTCTGTGTACCATTTCCAGAGGAGCTGAGTCGATGGACAGGATGAGTATTTCTCTTCGTCTTTCTCGCTTTCAATCCCAGATTCTCAGTGTGCAAATTTCCCTCCCAAGTGCCTCTGTATATGTCAGAATGGGCTGTTGATTTTATTGTCTCCGTGTCTGTTTACTGTACTGTTTTACTTTGCTGTGTTTCTGTGTTGGTAAAGTAATGTCATGCTGTATTGTTCGACTTGATGTGCTGTTGTTGCTGATTTTGTAAACTACAACAATGCTGACAATAAGTATGAAAGATAGAATGATGGCGATGACGATGTTCATTTTTTCCTGGTGTGTCAGAGTGTGTATGGTTGATTGATGTCCTAATTTGTTGGCTCGCAATGTAGTAAACTCACAATGAAAGACTCACAACTGGTCTTGCCACTAGTTGTTACCATTAGTAACACCATTCTACTCTTCTCTTCCTTCAGTGCCAAGTGACTCGGTCCGAAACTTGTCAGCTCAGATCTTCAGCTCCACGACCATCATCGTGAGTTGGGACCCTCCCCTGGAGCCAAACGGTCGTCCCTTCTACCTGCTCACCCTCCAGGAGGCTGGCATCTCCCCAGACACATCCAGCCAAGGGACTCCAGCTGTCAACAAAACGACCAAGCACAAGACAAGTGAAAATATCTACCTGTTCACTAGGCTCAGGAAGTATTTCCCTTATGTGGTTACTGTTACTCCAGCGACTGATGCTGGCGCTGCTTACAACCACACCAGCACAATGTACCTGAGGACCAAGGAAGACAGTGAGTTTATCTACCCAAACATTTATTTCTGAAGTGTTTATTTTATGCGACCGTGACATGTTTGTGGGTGTGTTTCTCTTTAGTTCCAAGTTCTGCTCCGTTGCTAGTGTCCACTAGGAACCTGTCTTCATCCTCCATCGCTGTGGTGTGGCAACGCCCTCTGGAGGCCAACGGGGAGATAACAGAGTTTACCCTCACTCTGTTTGGCCCCGGGGGCTCCAACACAACACACACCCCCAACACCTCGTTCATCCTCACTGACCTCCTTCCATACACAGCTTACAATCTCACCATTACGGCTTCTACGCGCAAAGGCTCAGGGCCTTATCTGCTGCTGCAGTTACACACTGATGAAGGCGGTTAGTTTTGGTGCAGGTTTAAATTTTCTCCAAGTTTCTAATGAGTAATGGCCTTCTGTATGTCTCGGTCATCTATCGTCTTCTCCATCTGCCTAACTTTGTGTTTCAGGCCCCATGTCCCCTCCCCGTAACCTGACTATATACAACCACACGGCAGTCTCTGTGTGGCTGAGCTGGGAGCCTCCTCTGGAGCCCAATGGAGTGGTGATAAAGTACGGATTCCGGATCCGAGACCTCATCACACACACCGTCACACATCGGGTACCGTTAATTTCACACACTGAAAGCTGCTCCACAATAACAATAAGACACACACCTACACACATTCCACAGACCCACTCCGTACAGGTACACAGGGACGGCAGCTAATTTCACACTCCAGATGCCACTCAGCAGTAACGTTATACTTACACACTCGTGCACATATGTGTGCTGATACACAGATATTATCCACTTCAGCAATCAAGACTGGATGATTTAATCTCACATGTATATTTTGTGTGTGTGTGCATGCATGTGTGTGTGTGTGTGTGTGTGTGTGGGAACAACTGTAGAATTCCTCTAGTTCGTCGACCACAGAGTATCTCTCAGGCTTCAGGCCTCATAGTTCCTATGAGATCAGCGTGTACAGTTACACCAGAATGGGCCACGGGGATCAGTTCAGCAGTCCTGTGACCTTCACAACAAATGAGTCAGGTAAAGTATGCATTTTATTCACCCAGAGGATATACAATAACACACATTTGTATGCTCATAACGAAACACTTGCAGGTTTGCAAACATAATAACCTACAAAAAACACAAGCAATTAATTTACATGCATAAAAACAATCTTAAAATACTTAGAACTAAAGATGCATGATATATCGCGACCACATCGGTATTGGCTAATATTAGTGTTTTTTCAGATATATCGATATTGTACGATGAACAAATTTAGCCGATGTGAAAAACCGATGATTGTCTAACATTAGCGCCTTTGTCTCTACATTTGATATTTCTGCTATTTCACAGATGTTTTTACTTAAAGCAGGGGTGTCAAACTGCGGTCCTCGAGGGCCGCAATCCTGCATGTTTTAGACGTTTCCCTCTTCCAACACACCTGATTCAAATGATCAGCTCATCATCAAGCTCTGCAGAAGCCTGATAACGATCCTGATCATTTGAATCAGGTGTGTTGGAAGAGGGAAACATCTAAAACATGCAGGATTGCGGCCCTCGAGGACCGGATGTCGACACCCCTGACTTAAAGGGTCCTGTGGTCTAACTTGGTATGGCTTTCTTTTGAATAGTTTTCACATTCTCACAGTGCTTCTTATACTCATTTTTCGGTATGAACAAAAATTGAATATCGACATCGGCAACATCAGAAATCTTAATATCAGATTTCGGTATCGGCCAGAAATTTTAATATCGTGCATCACTACTTATAACTCAAAGAAAATAATTTTTAAAAATTTTTTGCCCCGTTTTTCATTTTCGTTGGCCACCCCATTTTTTTTTTTTTTATTACACGCAAACATATTTGTGGTGGCATGATGACACCTTGCAGTCAATTCATGTCCTATAGACAAAGGCATAAGAAACATGAAAAAAATTCAAATAGTCAAATAATTTCACTAAAAGAAGCATAAAGCATTTTCCATTCACATGTAGTTTATGTAGGCAATAGAGATCGTGCAAGCGGCAGATTCTTTTTTTTTACTGTTGTATCTGTTTGTCATTTGCGATAAAGGCTTAGCAGTGTCGAGAGCAGTGTACAACAAGCAGGAGTAAAATTCCTCCGAGGAACAGCACTTCCCTATGGCAGACTTACTAGCTAGAAAAAAAATACATAAAAGCTGGTAATAAATGTTAGTTGAAATTGTAATAAGTTTAAGATAAGCTATTTGTTTTGTGTTTTTGCGTAATGTGTACAGCAGGATATTTAATACTGTAAGAAATAGGTCACGTTTGTCTGCATACGGACATTTGCAAACAGTAGTTTCCATTAACTCAGTATCCTGTGCAAAGACCATATGTGTGTAGCAGCCTTTTGATCAGTGTAATAAATCAAACAATGGCAAACTTTAAAATTAAATTTGGTCCCTAATAAAGAATTCTATCTAAAGCTAAAGCTAAAATAACAAAATCACTGTGTCACATGTCTCTCGCTCTGTTTGCAGTGTCTGATGCTGTGGGGAACCTGTCTTGCTCAGGAGTGAGCTGGGATTCAATTCAGCTGTCTTGGGAGCTGCCAGCCAACCCTAATGGGCAGATCCTGTTTTATGAGATTCTAGTGGAGGTAGACTCGCAGTCCTTCACCCACCAGACTCACACGGCAGACTACACAGTGACTGGGCTCTCACCAGACCAGGAGTATGCACTCAATGTAGCAGCAGTCAACTCTGCAGGACCGGGAGACAGAGTAAACTGTACAGCTTTCACACTTTCTGAATCAGGTAGTCAGTCCTATTGTACTGTGTTAAGCATTTTGCACATTCAGGCACAGCTGAAGCTACTCCCTGTGACTTCAGTGAATTTCTAATTTAAAATAGACTGAATAATTGATTGAATCCTCGTTCTCTCCGCGCAGTCCCAGCTGCCCCTCGCTCCCTCACCATCTCTCAGGTCGCACCTAACAATGTGACACTGAGCTGGGCTCGGCCGCTCTCCATTCCAGGCCTGCTGAAAGAGTACCACGTCGTTGCACAGCTGCTTTCAACTGCTTGTGAATCAAACATGCCACTTGCTGCTCAGCCGACCCCAGAGGACGATCTGGCCTCAGACTGCGTGGACTCTGATGTCACGGTGTCAGTAAATGCTTCAGATGGCTCTGAGGAGAACAGCGTCACACTCCAATCGCTGGCTAAATACAGAAACTACCGCTTCAAAGTGGCTGCTGTGACCAACGCCGGAGTCGGAGAATACACACAGTGGATTTATGCAACCACCCTCGCTGGAAGTAGGAACATCACAGTGATGATATGACCTTTTTGTGTTGCCAGAGAAGAGTTGGCAGTTAGTCAGGGCCTCTACACAGCTTGTCTGATGTTTCATTAGCAGCTTGAGAAAACACATACGTGCTCACCAGCTTCACTTCAGTGTAGTCGTTGTATTAGGACAAATTCCTCATGTCTTCATTGGTTACAGTATCATAGAAATTATCCTGCAGTCGCATCCTTACAGCACTATACTGTTCCCACTCTCAGCCTTTGTCTTTTCAAACCCTGCTGTTAGTCTTTTTGTCATCAGGTGTAGGAAGGTATTGTTGCAAGCGCATATGACAACAGAATTAGAAAGAATATACATAAAACAACAAACACCAAATACAGCAGATCAGCAGTAGATCATCCTTCAGTGATCAACTAGGTGCTGACTGTCCACAGCCGTCCCACACAGCACTGATCTAACAGGCACATACCTCACCTCAGGCCAAAACCAGCCAAAAATAAAAGGGCCATTTAGGAACCACATGACAACATCTAACAACAAGCATTCAAAGAGAGGGTGGACCAAGTGGTCACCGCTAATTACATAGAATCATCAAGTAACATCGGTGTGTTAACGCAGCAAAATGCAGCTTATTATTACCTCAGAAGGTGCCATGATTGAACAATTACAGCCTTAAAATTCTTCACACACAAGTGCCGTGTAATGACACATTACCACTGTCATGCCCTGCATTAGTATAATCATCGTAATCAACATAATCATATGCGCTGTAGTAATTAAATAACTGACCTCCCCTGGTAGTACTAATGCATGCAGGGAAGTCTTTAGTGTGTTAATTCAGTGTCTGGGGACAAAGTGATAAACGATACCTTATTTGGTTAGATTTCGTTAAGTCTTGTTTGATGAATGAATCAGCCACACACAGTTTGAGCCACTGCGTTCCAGTTAACGGCACATCTTTAGCTGCGTGTTTTGTCTCGTCTCCTCCCCTCAGACCCTGACGCTCCTCCCCGCGGCTTACAAGTGACCCCCACCTCCAGCGGCCTTTACATTGCGTGGGACGCTCCAGCTGTTCTCTCTGGACTGACTTCATATCTTGTGCAGGTCACCTCACCGGGTTGCATTTGTCACAAATATTAGCATGTCACCAGCGAACCGGAAAACACAGATGCTCTGAGAACAAAAACAACATGCCGTTATGTTGGTTAGGGTTATAAAACAGCAGTAGCAGCTTAAGGGCAGATTATCATGTGGTGTATTAAATGCATCCAATATGAAATTACGTATTAATGTGTCGGTGAACTCTGCTGTTATGTCAGGTCCATGGTCCCGATATGAACATCTCAATAGTGCGGGCTCCTGGAGAGCTGATGACCGTCATTGTGACTAACCTGACGGCTTTCACTCGTTACGCTGTGACTGTCACTGCCTTCACGGGTCCATTGGAGCACGCTGCCAGAGATGGAAAAGCCGTCGGACCGATTGACTTCCAAACCCTGGAGGAAGGCAAGTTTCATCTAGTAGTATCAGCTGCTGTCAAACTGTCAATACAACCAAATTCTAACTATTGTGTTGTCCTCACTCTGTCCCCAGAACCAACAGACCCTCCCAAGAATGTGACCGTCTCAGTTGTTCCAGAGGAAGTGAACCGTCTGAGGGTGACCTTCAACCCCCCTGAGGCGCCCAATGGCAACATCACTGCCTACTTTGTGTACGTGTACGACGACGATCGGCTGGTAAAGAACGTCAGCGTCACTATCACCCAAGGAGAGCATAACACGGTGGCGGCGGTCATAGAAGGCCTAAAGGGAGGACAAAACTACAGCATACAGGTGAGGACACACACACACGACACTCACTGATCACACACCTGACAGACGAGCCATCAGCCCTTTCAATACGCTCATCCTCTATAATTGCGTTGTCTTCTCTGTGTCCTGTCCTCTTTTCCTGATGTTTTGTATTTCTCTGAAGATTTCAGCGAGGAACGGGGCCGGCACAAGCCCACCCAGCCCACGTGTCCACATAACTACAGGGATCAAAGGTACAAGCCCTTCTTTCTTGTCTGCGCTCTGCAATGCTCAGGAGTGTTTCTCTCCTTCTTGTTGCTGCGGTGCAGGATAGTGTGAGACAGAGAATTGTCACTGCACACTTTTTTTTTTTTTTCTCAGTATGGAGGCCTTTTCAGACACAGCAAATGTAACAGAGCACTGTTATTATAGGGGAGTTGATAATGCAGAGGGGCAATTTTGCTATTATTCAGAGCATCGGCCTGTTTGTTGTGTTTTGTACGTTACTCTAACAGACTAAAACTGCATCTTCACACACACGGTGTTCACCTGACAACCTCTGTGTGTGTTCCCGTGTGTGCTCACGCGGGTGTGTTCCAGCCCCGGCCAAGCCAACCCAAAGACCCCAGGCAGTGATGGGCCATGGAGGGGTTGCCATGGTAACCCACAGGAGTATCACCATCCGCATGCCTGCCTGTTTCTATAGTGACGACAATGGACCAATCACAAAAATTCAGGTCATCGTGGCCGAGTCATCGGGTATGACTCTTAAAAAACATTGACAGCCATCACTTTTAGTTGAATACACTTGGGTCTCTGTCTTTTTTGTGTTATAAGCCTCAAGTGAAATCATGTTTTACAGTACGTCACTTTGTCCTAAGCTCACAAAAAACAAAATGTAAGCAAAAGCCGGGGGGCTTAACGTCAGCGGAAATATGACTCAGTCCCTCTGCAATTCCTTTCCTCTCTAACTTCTACCCTGTCACAGTGAAGGATATGGAGAACCTAACCAACTGGAGGACTGCATTCTTTACTCGTCCTGCCCCTTACCTGACTGATGCAGGCTTCCCCAATCCGTCGTGCTCTTTGGGGGACAGGGCATCACATATGAATCCACAGAGCGGTGGTGGCAGCGTGCCTGGAGACAGCCGGTCAACAATGACGAAAAAAGAAGTTATGCAAGGGACCTACGTGATCGGAGAAAACGATAATTGTTTGGAGGAGAACAACACTGAACATTTCTGCAATGGACCTCTGAAGTCTAACGTTTTCTATGTGTGAGTGCACTACACACACTCAGCCACACTAAAACCTATCTGTTGTAAATGTATGTTTTAGAAAAATGTGATGCTGAGTCTGGACTGTTTATTCTTTTGTATTTACAGGTTTAGGTTCAGAGCCACTAACATTAATGGCCAATACACAGACTCTGAATACTCAGAGCTTGTCAAAACTTCAGGTATTACTACAGGGGATGACTGTATTGAGCTACACCAAACAAAAAAGTACAAAACCCAACCTTTGGAGTCTGTTGGTTTCCTTTAATGTCTCTCCTTCTCTCTGTAGCGGATGGGCTGTTGACCAGAGATGAGCAGATCATTCTGGGTGTACTGCTGTCCTTCTTCTTGGCTGTGTTAATCATCATCATCCTCTGTTGCTCAGTAAAGTAAGATTGCACCAGGCATTCATTTATTTGCCAATGTTATTACATTTACCAAATTTAGAAAAACATGCCGTGTGCAAATTCCTGTAAAAATGTCAGTATTTGCTATTGGCTGTGGATATTTTCATACCTTTGTATTCTGTGTTTACCGTTGTAATTTAACAGTTTGTTTTGTTGACATGTCAGGCTCCATCAGCGTAAGAAGGAGGGTGGGACTTATTCACCCAGAGAGGCGGAGATCATAGAGACCAAGTGTAAGCTGGATCAGCTGATCGCTGTAGCAGATCTGGAGCTGAAACAAGAAAAACTCAACCGGTAAGTCTGTGTTCTTTTTAATCTAAAAGCGTCACTTTGCCAAATATAACGCACACACTTTTGGCAGCCGAAGCAGGGTGCACACTACATGACTTCAGGCTTGATTTAGCTGCTCCAAATAAGATTTTAAATCTAAGTCAACGAGACAAAAATCTCTTTGCTGCAGCCGACTTGATGTGCGCTCCTGTCAGCACAAAATCTTCTAGTGTTGTAGAGTTTGTGCAAAAAATAGAAGCAGCAGCACTAAGACACAGCACAGCACCATTGTGGCTTTATAATTTATCTTCAGTTCTCTGCGGAACAGACAAGTCTTCCCGTCTGCTTTTCTCCAACCATCCTCTCCTACAAATTTAGCATCTAGTTTCTCTTTTTTTTTCTCCTCCTTCTTTGGCACAAACAAGTGCACAGACAGTAAGTGCTGCAAGCTGTTCTGCCTTCACAACCTACAATTTTGCATCAGGTGAGAAACAAAGTGGAGTTTAATTTTACTTATGGTGTATCAAGGTCACTGTTGGTTCAGATAAGGGGAGAAATGTCAGCAAAGAGAAGCTTTTAGTGTGAGAAGTATGATT
>NW_007578046.1:287955-291752 GCF_000690725.1 Stegastes partitus | reverse complement strand
ATTAAACATTCAGAATGACCTTCCTTCATATGCAGGGACTGTTCACCCATTTTCAACAAAACCTGCAGCTCCTGAGGACTGTTTGCTGTTCACTGTTTCAAGCTGTCAAACACTTCAGAGAGCAAAGACATGAACCAAAACATGCATGTCTTTACAGCTCAAATCACAGCCATTATGGCAGCATATGTTGTCTTCTCTGCTTTGTTGTGGCCAGAATCACTTCCTAACTACTCCAATGAGATGAGATCTGTATAAACACAACCTTCCTCACACTTTATGAGAAAATAACACACATTTTCTTGTCACTGGCCAGCCTTCTGTGCACGCAGACACTTGCATTTACTCACTTGGGCTTTGTTTTTTTCTCTCACTAAACGCTTTTCTCCCACCAGGTATTCTTCCTTCTTCTTTAGACGGAAAGAGATTTATGTCATCCAGTAAGTTGGGTTTTTAGAGTGTGTGTGTGTGTGTGGCACATTTTGTTGTGTTTGCATGCTTGTACTCTGTGTACTTTTCACTCGTCACTAATGTATTTGTATGATACCGATTAGGGCTCAAGTTAAATCATCCATCTGTGCTGTTTATTAAACTATTAGTGGAGGCCGATGGTTGAATGAATCAGTGAGATCAACGTTTTACCTACAGCCTGCTTCTTTGCCTCCATCACTGGCGGGGATTGCAGAGCTTTGCTGATGCTCCTCTGCTTAAGACCGTTTTAATTTGTTTACCCAGTCACTACTATCTCAAAATTGCTCGGAAGGCTTAGAGGGCACAAATGGTAAGCTTTATCGATAGCTCAAGATCTGCATAGCTACAAGTCGCAATGCTGCAAAGAAACATCCCCCCCTCCACCCCTCAGGGAACAGGCACATGCTATTGATGCAACTGATGTTCACGTATTCCTTTAGAATGAGACATCAAAGTCTGTGTTGGTGTTTAATCAAAGTAGATTCGATTATGAAGTGATTAAACCGCCTTTGCTTAAACACACTTCCCCATGTACTTTCAGCAGTAAGGATCAGTTAAGCTGTCATGGACAGAAATACCACAGTATGGGCTGTGATTATGGAGTTAATTTGTTTATTTTGGGTTGATATTGCCTGTTTATTTTTGTCCTTAGGCTGCTCAGCTACAGGAAATCGCTCAAGTAAGTCATCCTGTATAAATAATGCGAATATGCGCACAAGAGCTGTAGCATAAATCAGCACGTTCTGTACTGCTCAGTATTGCTCCTAACCTAGAATAAGTTTACAAAAAAAATAAAAAAAATAGCATAGTGTTGTGGTGTTTTTTGCACATCTCTCTGTTTCTCACATTCGGTGTATTTCTCTGCCGCCTTCACTGTCAGGCCTGTCAACAAGAAGTCTTTTCTGCAGCATGTAGAGGATCTGTGTGCCACTGACAATGCCAAGTTTCAGGAGGAGTTTGCTGTAAGTGTTTGCCTACAAGCTGGACCTACGCTTATCAAACCCATAAAGCCACAAATATATGAATAGAAATGAAATAATAGGAAACTGTCTTCAATTTACAAACAAACTGGAGTGCGAGGGATTGTCTGCTGTTGGCAGACAAAATCAATGCCAGCTTTATTCTTGTTTCTGTTACTCTCAAAAATGCATAAGTGGGAGGTATAAAATACTGCTGGATATTTGGAGATAAAAAAAAAAAAAAGAGCTGCAAATGTTCGTGTAAAATTGCGCTTATTTATTTCTCACCAAAACCACTGATGCACTAGAATCATTACATTTCACTATACTGCAGCCAAGTCAGACCCAAACAGGTCACTCTTAACCAACTTTGAGATGTCAGAAGAGCTCTGACATGTAATAGTTTCAAAGTCAAAACAATAAAGATTAATACCTTTATTAATTTTACCAGTCGGAGACAAGTCAAAAGGATACTTTTTTTTTTGCTTTTGTCTTTCCCTTCAGATTCATAGTTTTACCTTTAGCAATTATTAATAGTGGCTTTGACCTTTAGCTTTATGCACGTGTGTTTTTGTGAATACTGATGCGTTCAAATTTATCCCTCCAGGAGCTCCCAAAATTGCTGCAGGACCTGGCCACCACAGACGCTGACCTACCCTGGAACAAATCCAAGAATCGCTTCCCGAACATCAAGCCCTGTATGTGGTCCGACTGAAAATGAGCTTTTCAGGGCTGCAGTACTTACAGTGACTGCTTCTGTGTTGCAGCTCTGTTATAAACTGTAAATGGGTTTTACCGTAGCATGATTTAATCGGAGCTGCATTTCATACGTTCCAACTGCATTTTTTCTCACTGTGCTGTGTCTAGACAATAACAACCGAGTGAAGTTGCTGTCAGAACCAGGCACTGCGGGCTCAGACTATATCAACGCCAGCTTTGTCTCTGTGAGTACCAGCCAGTACTAAGCAAGAATCATAATTCTGTCTGATAGGTTTTTTTAAGTTTAAACATGCCTCCCTGTCTCGTTCTGTGTCTCTGTAGGGCTACTTGTGTCCCAATGAGTTCATAGCCACCCAGGGTCCTCTGCCCGGCACTGTGGCCGACTTTTGGAGGATGATCTGGGAAACAGGAACCCGCACCATCGCCATGCTTACGCAGTGTTACGAGAAAGGCAGAGTGCGTCATGAGAGATTTGACACTGTTATGAAACGCCACTAATATTCAGCATTCAGAGTACTGGCTCCGTTTTGGGCTTCATTCCCAGGAGAGTTATATCTGCTATGAAGATCTGATGTATGTTGGTGTTTATCCGTAAATGTGTGTGTGAATGCATGCGTGTGTGTGTGTGACATTTCAGATTCGGTGTCACAAGTACTGGCCCGAGGACAACAAGCCGATGTCGGTGTTTAGTGACATTCTCATCTCAAAAGTGTCAGAGGAAGTCCTTCCTGACTGGACTGTCAGAACCCTGAAAGTAGAAAAGGTACCGAGCTGAAAACCACACACACTCTCACAGAGCACACACATAACACGTGGACTGTACATGTGCACGCTGTTGACTCTGAAACACTTAAAAAAAACCAGACAGTACCAGTTTTATTCCTTACTAATTAGAGAATTCTTATTATATAATTAATTGCAATTCATATAATGGAAAATTTATGGGAAAATCTAATCCTATGAAAGAAGTATATTTTCAAAATGCACAGTGAAACGTTTAGTTATATTTATTTGTTCATGGTGTGTTAGTTTGGTATTATTTAGGGAAGGATAGGAAAGTCTTCAAAAGGGATCTAGTAAAAAAAATTAAATTTAAAAGGCCATTTTTTTGGTAAGGGACAGTGGAGAGAACGACAAAAAATGCAAGAGAGAGCAGAAGAATTACATCCAGCAAATGATCCCCGGCTGGGATTTGAACAGGGGATCCGCTGCTCAAGAGATATGTGCCCATGTGGCGTATATCCATTATCCAGGCAGCGGGTCACCCAAGTTAAAATTCATTTGAAGGCTTTTAGTACGACCACATGGCAAAGCATGAAAACGAAACAAGTTTGGAGAAAACAAAGATGTGAATCAGCTGAATTTTTTGTTTTATTACACACTGTAGGTGAAAAAATGACTATGTTAATGTTCTTATCAAAAGAGAGTTGAGTCAAAAGTAACGCTGAGATTCTTGGCCATCACACAGTTAGTTAATGTTTAACCGGTCAGAATGGTGTTTGTGTGGGAACGGGCCAATTAGCGTTTCAGTTTTATCAGAATTTAGGAGCAGGAAATTATTTTCCATTTTACTTTTCACAGCTGATGAGCAACGCTTAACTTGATCATTTGATAATGATCATCCACAGCGTTTATAGAAAATGAGCTTAG
>NW_007578046.1:247315-287728 GCF_000690725.1 Stegastes partitus | reverse complement strand
TGTAGTTTCAGTGTAATCAGGCCTGAATCGAGACTGAAAAGATGACTGTCAGAATATGAACTGAAAGCTGCTTTTCAGTGCTTTTTGAAGTACATTTGATGTCAAAGTCTAGTTGGTAATTATTAAAAGACCCTGGATCAAGGTGTCAACCAAAGTGGCTTTAAAGCTACTAAGGGCAGCTGTAACTGATAAATAACTGATATTCAGCACTGAAGGTCCCAAAATGACGCTGGAGATGTTTGAAAAGTTAAGTTGATAGAGAGACGAGGCAGGCGGCTGGTTCGACATCATGTGATGAGCTGTGTGTAGACGTAGTGTACAACTCTGTTTAAACAAAGACTGACTGGGATTCAACATAATGCTCAACTGCTTCCACAGACGTTGCCGAAGATGAAGAACTAATTTAATATCTAATCTCATCTATTTTACTGCCAAAAAAAAAAAAAGCGTGAGTCATAAAGGGCGAGCAGCGAAGAAATGGCTTCATTTGAGTAAGTCTGGTTCTAGTGTGAAATAGAAATCTTGGATTTATTTACTGATTAAGTGAGACAAATATGATGCAGACAGCCAGTGTTTGTACATCTATAAACACTCATGCCATGAGAGATAGAAAGCTCCCAGTTTTGCTTTACACCATTTTGTGTTTCAGTCTCCTGCAGAACCTACTACTGTATTCAAGGAGAAATGGATGTGTTTAAGTCACTGATGCAATTTTCAGCAGGGTCTGATGCAGTAAAAGCCAGAAAAACGTGACAATGTGGAAATTCAATTGAGCGTACCTCAGGAAGTTTTCTTTTTTGATGTATTTTACCACCAGTGGGAGGATGATTTGGGACTGAGTGAGAATAAACAGTGCAGAAACATGTCATCTAGTGTACATTAATGCCACTTTCATAGTTCTTGGCTGTATCAAGCTTTGACTTTTTAGCAGGATACATTTATTATGGGTTCAAGAATTTGTTTATAATAACAAAAATGCATAATGAACATGTATGCACCAGACGGAAACTTAACCTCTTGTCATGTGTGACGCTTCTTTGCAGCATGGACACTACATTTTGGTCCGCCACTTTAACTACACATCATGGCCTGAGCACGGCGTTCCAGAGTCTTGCAGCACACTCATTAAGTTCGTCAAAGCTGTCCGAGCGCACAGGCACGAAAACACCACTATAGCGGTCCACTGCAGGTACGGTGTTACCTCGGTGGAAGGACACTAACTCTGCATGAATTATAGTAATATCCCTACAAGTGGGAGCACCGACCGCTTTATTCTGTTCTTTAATAGGAGTCATGAATGACACTCTTATAAATGGCACGCTGTTTGCTCTCCCACTGTTTCCTCAGTGCCGGCGTAGGAAGGACAGGTGTGTTTATCGCCCTCGATCACCTCATCCAGCACGTCAGAGATCATGAATTTGTGGATATTTACGGGCTGGTGGCTGAACTGCGCAGCGAGAGGATGTGTATGGTGCAGAATCTGGTGAGTTGACATGAAATAAAGCAGCACATTTTATTTTTTTTGCATTTCATAACCTAGAGAGAGAATAAACAAAAGACGGAGCTGTATTTTTATCTTTGGTTGTTCCAATGCACTTAAGAATCATCAAAGAGCCATCAATAGCAGTGTAGTTGTCCTACTTTTTTACTTCATGCCCTGCTGTGATCCCATCCCCATCAGAAAATATTTGGAAAAAAATCTTGTATTGACAAAGGGAATGATCTGGCAGTGGATTAAAGGCAAGTGCTGAGCAGGATTCCCCCTCTTGAAACAGCATGAATCTATCCTAAAATTACCCCAGCGCTTATTTATGTGCCGCTGGTGTGCGTCTCGGTGCCGGGTTGGACCCTCTGCCTAGTGCCTCCTCTTCTTCTCGGTATCTTTGTTTTATTATTTCTAGATGTTCTGCCCATTTCTACGCGCCCATGTTCTGGCAGTGAGGTTTGAGCCTGCAGTGCCTGTGTGAGAGCATGATTCTTTAAGACTGCAGTGCTCAGTGTGCCAGGCCAGCTATTAGTATAATGCAGGAGACCATCATTCAGATCAATTAATTTACAAACTCGCAAATGTCATTGCTGAGATACTGGAGCAAGAGTTCCTTTTTTCAAGCAGCTTTGAACAAGAGAACAGGCTATCTATGTTATCTGAGCCACTTATTTATTAGCGACTACAAAAGAAATAGTAGAAGTTATTGTAAAGGTCCATCACACCTTCCACCGCTTCTTAGTTCCACTTTCCTGCTGTACTCTCCGACTACAAATGACAGTTCTAACTAGCATTTCAGATGTGCTCACTTATGTTTCACTTTCAAAGAAAAGGTTCCCCCTGATAATTGAATTGAATTAGGGATGTATTTAACCCTGTCTTCTTGTCACACTGCTCGTGTTGTGCGCCGCAGTGATGTGTGAAACTTTTATCTCCACATCCCCAGATGACAGCAATAAGCTTGTGTGAAGGAATGAATCAAGTCAAATGAGGGATAGAGAAGCAGGCTTTGAATACACATGCAGTTCATTTTCTTTAAAAAATAACCTTAGTCGGCTACAATGTGCCATTCAGTTAAGCCTAAAATTCCTCCTAGCCATGCCAAATTGTTATTTATAGTGTATCTTTATTTGACCGGTTGGTTTCTTTGGCTGGAAATGACAAAAGGCTGCGTTAGTAATGTCAATGATGGATTTGAACTATTTCTATTTCTGCTTTCATAGCTCTTCAAGTTGTTCTTTTTTAGAAGTGCAGCTTTTACACTATTCCAAATAGTCCTGGTCATTCCCACCATGTTTATATTCTAACACACTATAAATTGACAACAGTTGATGCAGTAGTTCTGTAGGTAGTTAGTAGTCAATTGTAAGTCATGGTTAAAACCAAAGCTTTGTGAGCTTGCCGTTGGAGTCCATCACTGCCAGAGAGCTGTGCATTGTGGCTTCTCACCGAACAGTTAAAGGCTGTAAAAGCCATATCCAAGTATTTCCAAGTGCCAGTGTCAAGCATATCCAAAAAAGCACAAAGAGTTCCACACTGTGCAAAATCTAAAATGGCACCATGGGGACCTAAAAGTGACTCCTGCTCCTGTAAGAATGGTCATGTGAGAGGCCAAGGAAAATCCACTGCCAAGGCTAATCTGGTGAATCTGAGCAATTCCGTTAACAGCGTCTCAAATGGACACTCCAGCAGACACTGCACAAGGCTGGTCTCTATGAACGACGACCAAGGAGGACTCCACTTCTCTAAGACAGGCACACAGCTCAGTTAGCCCTCGCAAAAGTTCACCTGGACAAAGAAGAAAGCTTTTGGTCATCAGTTCTGGGGTGGAATGAAATGAGAATGGAGTTGTTTTGGAATCAGGGACAAGGCTTTTGTATACCAGAAGAAAGGAGAATCATTCAACGGCAAGAACATTTGGAAATGTGATACTTTGGGGTTTTATGTCAGCTAATGGGCCAGGGAACCTTGTCAAGGTAAACAGCATCAAGAGAAAAGAGGACAACATTAAGATTCTGAGGGGAAAACACCAGGCAATCAGCAGAAACCTTGGACAGCATCCAGCAAGACAATAATCTGCAACATCGAGCCAAAGTGGTCAAGACATGAGCAAAGGAAAACAATATCAACATTTTGGAGTCCAGCCAGAGTTCAGTCCTGAGTCCCATCGAGAATCTGGGGAGGGAACTGAAGACCAGAGTGATACCAAAGAAGCCTTCCAACCTCAACGACCTGGAGATTATCGTAAAAGAGAAGCGATCCCAAAATCCCAGCAGAGACATGCAAAAGAGCTTATTGGTCATTTTAAGAACCTTTTATTTACCATGGTGGCAAACAAAGGCTTTGCCAGTGATTACTGATTGATTACCAATTAATCACTTCCTTAATGAGAAATGCTAAAAACAACATAGAAAGGGCTTAAACATGTAATTACCACCTCTAACACAATGTCTCACCATCTTTTGTCACATGTTTATGTCATTTCAAGCGAGAAGAACTCTAAAGGTCAAATCACATTTTTTTTTAGAATTCAAGGCAAAGGTATGAATTATTTTGGGCTTACCTCTATGCCACAGGTCGTATCAGTAAATTATGTTCAGGTAGTTGGCTCATTCAGTCTGGGAAGGGCTCTCATGAGGTCTGTGAGCCAACAAAAATAAACTAAAACATTTGTGTGTGTGTGTGTTTACAAGTGGAGCAACACTTCATTGAATGAATAAGGCGCCATCCTGGACAACATACATCCATGAATGTGTTATCTGCCGCATAAAGATATAAAATATGTTTTTACACATCATAATTAAGTCTATGTTTCACTTCCTAAATGATACTGTTGTAAAAAATCTGCAGTTTATACTTCATGTGCTTTTTCTGCTGTTTTGTAAAGAGAATTTTGTTGTTTACATCATTATCAGTGCAGTGTGAGATTAACACAAAATAACATATGGTGCAGTAACATATGGTAACACATGTGAATCATCTGAGTGTATATTATCTGTGTGTGTGTGTGTGTGTGTGTGCTATCAGGCTCAGTACATCTTCCTGCACCAAAGTACGCTGGAGCTGCTGAACAACAAAGGCAATAGCCAATCCATCTGGTTTGTTAGCTATTCTGCTCTGGAGAAGATGGACTCCCTGGACGCCATGGAAGGTAAACAACATATAAAAACAACACACACACACACAAACACACAGTCCACAGCATCGAGCTCACACCACTCGTTTGTTTGTCTGCAGGTGATGTTGAACTGGAATGGGAGGAGACCACTATGTGAAAATCTGACAGAGGTACACTTGTACCTGCGAGTATTTTTTCAGGGTCATCGGTACATGACCTGTGCGCAGATCCGCCTCCACCAAGCAGTTAGAGGATGAAGGCGGAGGAACGGGAGGTGAACACCACAGTCTGAACTGAACGGTCTGTCTGATGACTAAGACTTTGTTGCTCCACTTCAAACCTTATTCGCAGCACAGTCCTCTCTTTACTTTACCTCTTGTCCACTTGTTTCCAAAAGAAGGTGAGAGAGACAGAAACTTGGTGGCGTGGTGGGGGGGCAGGGACAAACAATTTGAGAAACAACAGGGATAAGAGAGAAGAAGGTGAGCTGATTGTGAGAGCGCTATCACATCTGTAAGCCTGCAGGTACTTTGCACAAATTGATTTCACTGTGTATTGTAATTATTTTATTATGTTGATATCATCTACGTTTTTTGTAAGATAATTTATTCAGCCAAAAATGGTATTGTTGTTGTTGTTTTTTTTTTCAGTCTCTTTGTAACCCTGTCTGTGTCGACGTGTTGTTTATCCTTCCTCGTGAGTGATTTGCAAAAATAAAAGGAACTTGCATTTTTTCTGGCCTTGAAACTTCACCGTAAAAACACTCGAGACCTTTCGCATTAGAGCCACAGTCGTCAAATGTAGTCGTTTTTTGATATTGCGATAGGAAATTACAAATTACCATTTTGCTAGTCTTGTCTTTAGAGAATGGAATAAGAGAGTGCCACATTAGCCTAATGGTTAAGATGCCTTCCACGTAACCGAGGTGTCCACGGTTGTGGTTATGCACTCCGCTCTCCCTCCCCCGCAGCTATCAAGTAAAGGCCCAGTCAAAAACAAAAGAGTCTACAGAATACAGAATGAGACTCCCAGTGAAAATGATGTACTTAAAATCACGCATGCACACACGCGCATGTAGATTCACTGCAACACACAGATGTGACAAGTCGGGTCCAGTATTGCTTTGGGGCCGACCTCGTCTGCTAATGAATGAGTTCAGACCCAGTGTGCTGGGATGACACAGGAGCACCGGTGGAGACTGATTTCCCATAAGCTCCTTCATTCCACTATCCTCCTCGCACACCTGGTGCAAATTCATTCATTAGAAAGGCAGAGAGAGCACGACGGGCGCCGACGCTGTGGAGGCGATATCGATGCTGATGCACACAGATGGACAGTCCAAGACCGAGAGTAAAAACTACTTTATTCTTTCATTCTCTTCAAACAGAAAAAATTAGAAATTCCATTAGTAAACATGTTGATCTTTAAGAAATCTCCTTTTTAGAAATATTGTGAGGGTGCAAAGATTAATGACAGTGCTCCACAGTGAGGATGCAGATTGGTGCATCTCCATGACAACCACGGAGAAGGCAAGGGGGTAAGGGCAGAAAAAGGAGGGAGGAAGTAGAGAGAGGAGAAAATGACATCAATCAACCCAACATGCCCTGACAATAATGATACAAACATAGAATCAAAACTCCTCCCGTGTACTGTAAATAATAAAAAAAACAAACGAAAACAAAAAAAGAATATCATGCGGTATAGCACAAGTCAGTCAGAGTTTACAGTAAACAAAGTGGGGCTGCTGACTTGAGAAATCAAGCAGTTTCTAAGGTAAATTTAAGCAGAATTCGTTGTTGCTTTGGCAGCTATGTGCGTGTATGCGTACATCAGTGTGCGTGGTTGTGTGAGCGTGTGTGCGCTTGTTGGTATATCCGTGTGTGTGTGTGTGTGTGACTGCGTGTGTGTTTGTGTGCGCGTGTGTGTGTGTGTGTGTGACTGCGTGTGTGTTTGTGTGCGCATAACTTGTGGTTTACTGTACGTATTCACCAATACAGCATAGCCCTTTACACACCCTAACAGGTGACACAGCCATCTCTTATTAATCCTGTAATAACATGACATGGTAATTTAATGATGAATGTAGATCTGTAATAATGTCAGTGTTTGTTACCATGGTAACTGGAGTGTATTCTATAAAAGCTGCCTGTTTCCCATCTCTCACAGCAGTAGCATTTAGGACACCCCCTGATATTACGTGTGAATAATAATAATAATAATAATAATAATAATAATAATCGCTATGATAACTATAATATCCTTTTTTTCTTTTAAACTAGATTTTTCTCTGTACAAATACATACGTAGATACACACACTGGGCAAACCAATCACTTTTTCAGAATAAATCTATATTATCTATTTACAATATATCCAATATATTCTGTGGTGCAAAAGGTACAAGACGTGTTCAGTATGTCTCGGTCGGATGACTCGTGATGTGCTGTACAAACTGGCTCAAGCTCGAAACCATCGACACTGGACAGACGACACAGTGATGAAATCAATAATTATTTCCATAGACATCTTCAGTTTTTCCCCCTGATTTAACATTCAGTACAGAAATGCGTCTCTGCTTATATAATGTTTTCGTTGCTTAAGGAAAATATAATAGGTGAGAGGGGAAGGATGTTTTTTTTGTGAGGTGACCTTGGTCTACCCTGTGCAGAGTAATTTCACTTCATTTTTAAAATAAAGCTTTAAAAATAAAGAAAGGGTTTTCTGGGCAGAAATATTACCTAAATCCAAAGGTAACATCAATATTCACACTAGGTAACCCATTAGGAGTAAAATGTACAGGAGGAGAAAGGCTTCGTCTGCCTGTTTTAGCCTTGTCTTGGATGAATTACCAGCCCGACTCCCTGATGCCCATGAGTAAGCAGACTGAACACACAGTACACAAGCACTCTGCTCTCAGTGCAGCTCAGAGGTGCAGTTACAGTATTACATGTTGCAGTGCAGCAGACTCTTTCCTGAGCTCTGCGAGGGGAACATCTCCACAGAATCAGGGCTCTGACACACTACTGTGAAGATATCTGCTTACACAAGTTTAGCACAAACGATGAAGCACAGAAACATGATTGTCGTCAGGATATCGTTTCAGGTTGGTTTAGCGGGTAGCAACATCCTCCCTTGCTACACTTGTACTGTACATGACATGGGTAGAGAGCCATTTATCTTTTTCTTCACATCCTCCTTCACGCATGATTATCTGTTCCCTGGAAAAATGAAGGAACAAATAAGCTGGTACTCTTGTTTCTTCACATTATGCAGAGATGAGAAAAAAAAAAAAAGATTATAGTATAGAGAAGATAGATTAGCTGTGTTGAAAGGATTCCTCTCTGAATGTGGTATGCAATATGGAAAACCTGGACCAATGAGAGACGTCAACATCAATATCCTGAAAGAAAACCAAAAAAGATGAATTTTGTCCTTCGTATTTAAAGTGATCTCGAGTCCTTTCAGGGATGCCAGGGCTGCTTTTCTGACACCGTCGCTCGGTTTCACGGTCGAAGCTCACAGACGCATTTGCCGGACAGGTGACATTTAGAAATGCAAAGTCACCACATCCCTTTGAAGAGTGTGAAATCTAGACAGACATCAACATCAGCTACCAGGTGACATGTTGGAAACAAAAGAAAGAAGAAAAAGTTCAGAAATGCCATCAAAGCTACTCCACGTTCAAAAACAACACAGCTCTGTCAAGATCACGATCCCGGTTTCCTTTTCCTTCGGCTCATACAGTATATTCTTTGCCTGGTTTTTTTTTTTTTTTTGCTTTTTTTTTTTTTTGCTCTGCCTTTATCTTACGATTCAAAGTGAGTCGAATGTGCTCCAGCATGTGTGTGTTGCTGCGTGTGAGGGTCACCCCACGGGGTTCATAAAATAGCTGATGACTCAAACGATGCTTCGGGAGCCACTGGAGTTGCGCCTGCGGGTGAGAGGCATGGTGTGGTGGAGGGGCATGGGGGAGTCAGGTGGACAGAATTGATGTGGGTGGTTGTAAGGTGGAGGGGGAGGCGGGAGTGGGGGTTGGGGGCCGTCTCCCTCTCGGATGCGGACGGGCGTCGACAGGGCTGACTGGATGAGCTGATGGGTGGCCGGGCCTTGGCTGAGGAAGGCCTCCATCCGCCCTCGCCCGCTCTGGTCCACGACGATCACCTTGACGATCTGCTGACACTGGATGAGTGTTTCTGGGCGGAGCTCTCCGGCCTGGACGGGGCTGAGCAGGGCGGGGGGTGCAGCCAGGGCCAGAGGCGTGGACTCAATGCTGGGCTGGCTCAGCTGATAGGTCTGCAGCCTGTTGTGAATTGACACCTAGTTTAGGAACAGTCAGAGAACGCATGAGGAGTTACCAGCCTGAACGCAGCCTCTACGCAGCCCTCTGGTGTGTTACGCACATGGGCATGCAGGCATGCAGGCAGGCAGAGTGCAGAGCGAGCGCATGCAAGACACACACTCTCTCGTACATTTTCTCTCTATCGTCTCTTTACATGATTTGCGCTTTGCCTCAATCATGTATTTACACACACCAGCCCGGAAGAGAAAAGGGTTGTGGGGTAACACGAGAGTTGTTTGGCGGGAACGCTTTGGTTTTCATGTGTGCGAGTGTGCGAACATGGTCGATGAGTGGCAGAATGAGAAGCTAAAGGAGTGCCAGGAGAGGAGAGAGGCGACACCGAGGGCGTGGTGTCTCCCTAACACAGTAAGTTACAACTCTAAAGGGCTGACTGAGAGGCAGGAGAGAGAGGAGAGAGAATGGGCAAAGGAACGAAACAGAGAGAAAACTGGAGAGGGAAAAGAACAGCTTCTATCACTATGCCTAGTTAAAGGAAGGGGCTGGTTTACAGACACACAGTCACCCACACACACTCACACACTCACAGACTGTTAACAGTATCAAGCTTATCTGGCTTTGTAGATGGTATTCTAGGAACCAGCCAGGCTTATGGTGGCTTGCAATGGCTTATACAGTAAGGCTGGCAAGCAGCAGCTGATGAAAGAAGGGATGTTGTATAGCGAGTAGAGTGGCTGCTGATCTACTCTTGAGGCACAGAAAGAGACTGTTTGTAGCGCCACTACAGCAGCTCCTCTCAGCGGCCTTTGTATCCTTGGCTGCATAGTGGGGATGTGCCTCAGGCGGAGCTCTTTTAAAGCAAAGCATAAAGCACACTTTCTTTTCAGGACGAGGCACAGTCCCTGTCTAACCCCCCCGACACACACACACACACACACACACACACACACACACTCAAAACCACACCCACAGTACTGGAGATGCAGCTACTTACCTGGGGGAGACAAGAGTAGCTTTGGCACTCACCTCTACTGTGTTGTTGTTGCCGGTTTTATCGTACGCATCCTGTTGGCCTGTGGGGAAAAATATCTCCATTAGTAAGTCAACAGGCAGATTTCAGCCTCATATACAGAATGTCAAAAACAGACTCTCACACGGGGGATTGTCATTTAGTTAAAGGATTAATTCAGGAGGAGCATTTATTTGCTTCTTGCCCAGAATATGATGAGACTATCTCTTATTTGTAGTGCAAATAGAGTGCAGAACCACCACTAACAGTCCTGCATGGAACCTTTGATGAAAACAAAACTTGTCAGTTTTTGTGCAGATTAAACAAACAAATCTGAACTGTGACTTGTTGGTTAAGTCTGAGCACATGGTAAAAATAATGATTTGCAATTGTATTGGAAGCTACAGCAGAACAAGGAATTAATTCTGTCTTTAATACTAAAAGTGACAGCAACAGTTTAACCCCTTTGACCGTCATCCACTCGTTTTTTTGTTGTTTTTTTTAAATATGTGCTTCACCCCGTCACCTCATCTGAGTGCTATTTTCTACATTCCCTTGAGTAACGTATGCATTGTAATGCGTAATGCATGATGTGTTAGGCTGCACGAGCAAAACCAGCACCTGAGGGGGAGCCGTGCCCGGTGTGCGCGTCCACTTGACCACCATTGGTGTGTAGGCCGTGTGGTTGGATGCCTTGCTGCCTCTCCAGCTCCCCTGCAATGCAAGAAACAGAGAGATTTGCAAGCGGCCACGTGCAGCGCGAGGTGTTGCTTTTTGTCAGAGCGTGCCGTGCTCGTCTTCTTACACTGGATGTGTATCTGCTCCATCTCGTTGACCTCCGCGATGGCCTCTCTGAGCTCCTCGGCAAACTTCCTGAGCTCTTCTCCGCTCGGTGAGCAGAAACTCACCAGCTGCTTCTTCTCTGAGGTAAACGGGCTCAGCATGGTGATACCGTGAGCGTAGTCTATTGAGAAATACCAATGAAGAAAAAAAAAGAAAGTTCTTTTGTTGCACATCTGTTTGGTTGCAGGGTTTCATAAAAGACTGCCGCTAAGAAAAAGAGCAAGAATTCATCCTTGGCTGGATTATTGGCCTCTTGAACACGACAACTGGAGCTCTTGAGATGAGCGCAGCAAACATTTCTTTTTTTTATACTGGTGACCCAGAGGTGAACTAAAGGGAGACCTTGTGAATGTTCATCCAGAGTGTTTGTTTTGTTTTTTTCTAAATGTATTTATTTTTTATTTATTTTTCAAAACTGAATTCTTCACCTTTCGATGCAAAGTGCCTTGAGATAATGCATTGTGAATTGGCGCTTCATAAATTATACTGAATTGAATTGTACTGAGAACCCACGTATTAAATTAATCTATCAATCCATACATTTTACCTGCAGTTGTCTTCACTTTAATTGCAAGCTGCCCTATAAAGCCTTGCCTCTCGGAGTCCTAATTATGGGGACTTTGCATAACTAATTTGTTTTTCCTTACTGGTAACAAACAAAGTGTCACGATTCCTGCCCTTGGTGTGTTTTTTCCCCCTTGTTGTCCTGTCGTTCTCCATCCATTCAGCAGATGTCCCCAGGCTGTTTCTAGATCTCCCACCTACTCACACACCTGTTCCCATTTTGTCCAGCTTGCATACACCCCGGCCCTCCCAGTCATTTTGGAGGTTGTCAAGTCTCTCATGCTCAGGACTGTTGTGTTACCTGCCTGCCCATAAGCCTTCAGTCTCATCATCTCCTTTAATGAAGTCACTGAGCTGTTTCTTTCTGCCTGCTGGACGAACCGTGAACCCCTCAGACCTCCATCAGGAAAGTTCATGCAGCTCCCCCGATGAAGGTCGTAGGACTGAAACCGTGTTAGTTACGGCAGGAGAAGTGATTGACAGTGTGTGGGATTGTATTTTTTTTTTTCTTTTTGTTTCACGGCACTGAAACCTTCGAGTTTTTGAAGGTTAGTGTATATTTCTTTCAGACTGACTGGCACGGCGGACTAATAAGTACAATCATACTTCTACCTGCAGGCCTAAAACATAAAACTAGAAAGAAAAAGAGCATGCACGTTCATGTTGGAAGTCTGCATAAAGGTGTACATAAAGACACAACATTTGAGTGTCACTTACATTAAAATGTTCTTTAGACAGCAAATTAAAGAATAAACAAACACAACAAACTTTCTTTTAAAAGTAATAATTAGGTCTGTGACAGCAAGCAACTTTCCTAAAAGATATCTGCTGTAACTTGACAACATTCTGTTAATTTAGTTTCACTGGTGACCCCTTGGCAATTCCTCTAAGTCTGGGTCCTGACACTGAATTGACAGACAGTGCTGTGGATGGCTGGCTCAGCAATTTCCAGCACAAGAGTGGAACTGCACTGGGAATAAATTGCTGCGGAGTAAAATAGCATCTTACATTCATTGCTGAAGAGGTGAAACTGCATTCCCAGGAGCCCCATAGCTTTGCAGAAGGTGTATGAGGCTGAGCTTTTCTTTTTGGGGCACAGCTTCAGGATCTAGAGGACAACACAAACACGGTCAAACTGTATTTGGCCACATGTCTGATCGTATGTGACGCGTTTTTGTTTGGTGGTTACTCCTCACCAACAGCAGGTCATTGAAGAGGAAGACCTCTCTCTGGAGCTGGGACAGTTTCTGTTTGTGAGGTTTGTTGGCATCAGGCACCTCAAACAGACGACAGCAGCACACCAGACGTCTGTGGGGCACAGCGAGGATCTGCAGAGACGAGGTTAAAGAGATGGAGATGACAGCTAGTACCGAGCAGAGGACAGACTGCACCAAAATAATGCATGACACGAGAGAAAGGAGACTGTACAAACAAGCGCAGACAGCTTGCTCAAATGTAAAAAAGGGGGAAAGACTGGTACAAAAACAGAGACATTACTCACAGTTTTCAGACCCAGGATAGACTGCTCCACGCGGCTCACATATGTGACATGGTCTTCATTCGAGCGCAGCTCTCTCTGCTGGATCCTTTCATAAATACCAGCAACCATCTCTCTGGGGATGTCGGCTCCATCATCCACACCTGAGAGAATTCAAGGGGTCGTATGAAGCAGGCCTTGTCACCACAGCCACAGGTGGCCCTGCTCTAAGCTCCAGACCATCCAGTCACAGTGTTTGAAACACAGCATCAAGTCTGAATTAATGAATACCAATCAACTTTTTTTTTTTTGGTCTGGATTATGTGACAGCTGAAACTCAAACATTAAAATAATTCTGCATTTGAAAGGCTGTGTGAACATTTCACACAACTGTCAGGACCTCATCTGTCCATCCACTTCTGCCAACTAGTGCATGTGATGCTATATGTTTATGTAACAGTCGGGATAAAAGACACACTGTAGTGCTACGGAGCAATGTTTTTATGAGTGGGCTGCTGCTTTTAATTTATTTATGTCTTATGTTAGCACGCATCAGGGCGCATTTGTACATTGCTCTGCCTGTCAAATGAATAAATGTAAATGTCAACTGAGCACACAGGTAACACTTTCCCATGTCAGGCCGTTCTGATCAGCAGTCGGTGGTGGAAATGTGCCGAGAAACGTGCCAGCTCGAGCAGCGAGGAGGGAGGCTGCGAGCTCGCAAACACGGATGTAGGAAAAAAAAAAAGAAGACATGGTTTAAAATATTCAAAAGTTAAAACTCAAGAATCAGAATTTTAATGTAAACATAGCCGGTGTTTGTTCACGCTAACTTCACAGGGCGACACGTCCAATGTGGGCTGAGCGAGTGTGCGTGACTCAATCTATAACAGTCGAAGGATGAGATCACCAAAGAGGAGAAATCAGCAAATGGTTTATAAGGAGATAACACGGGGATGTTATCGAGGGCGCAGAGAAGATCAGAGAAGCTTTAAAAGGAAAATCCCCCAAAAACAGAATCCGCATTGTGATGTTCGATTGATTTCGCACCGTAAAGTCAATACTTGGAACACAAACAGCTGATAGCTCCTTAAGCTGGGAATTAAAAAATATAGACTTGAGAAATCATGATATCTTCACTTAACACATTTTGGAGCTGGTCCATTGATATTTATCTTATAAAAGTGCTCACAGACGTGAATCATTTAACCGCGCAGATTCCTGGGAAGATTAGCGACAGCCACGGTGGAAGCTAACGGTTATGCCGAATACAAGCTTAATAATCCGAATTGGAGACGGACTGTGTTCTCCTATCATTACTTATCTGAGATATTACAGCCAAATTAGTTTCATTTCTTTGTAGGATTGCAGCTGTGAGACACAAAACGTGCTTTTATCTCAGTATGTGTGCTGCTATTGTGTCTTGGAAGTTGTTCCATTATCAGGAAGAAGCAGCACAGAGTCGTAGAGTATTACTGAAATTATTATAAAAACATAGCGACTGATGAAGTTAATTTGTTTTGAGGTGGATTTTTCTCTCAATCCTCTTAACTCCGAGCAGTTTCTGGCCATTTTTTTGTCACATTTCTAGTCACTGTTGGCTATTTCTTTGCTGCAATATAAAGTCCTGTACCTCTCTGTAAATGTCCAGAAGTTGAGAGAACTCAGAAATAGCTTTTGTGCAACATAACAATGTTATAATGCCACAAATCATAAAAATAAAGAATCAATATGTACAATTTTTTTGCCAACAGGTGTTACCAACAGCAAAAATGATGACTCTACATACAGACATTTAGACTTAGATTTTTAAGTTTTTTCCTTTGTCTCCTTAAATGTCTTCTATCTGCTTTGTGTAAACACAGCCTGCAGTTCAGCCCAGTTCAGCTGAAAAGTCCCTGAATTTTTGTCATGTGACTATTGGTTACAGCTGAGTTCTTAATGGCTCCAGGGTTGTGCTGAGGAGCAGAGATTTTTTATTTTTTTACAGAATCTTGTTAGAGCAAATGGTTTAGTTTTGGCAAGTTTTTAAATGAGACATGCAGAGAAAGATCATTTTGAGTAAATGTCATAATTTAAAGCTTAGATCTGGTTCATTTTCCCAACTACGGGTGAGTAAGTTAAGGACTATTCTATGATTTTTTTTTACAGTTTCTGGCTCTGATAAATAGTGTCATTTTCTGTTTTTTCTTTCACAGTCGGTTTTGGGTTTCAGAGGGTTAAACTGAAGGTACAAATAAAAGTCAAATGGCTCCTCTCTTTTGCCTGCAGTTAAACGTATGTATCTGTTGACGCTCCGGACGGAGACAGCGTTGAAAGCTTTGGGGAGCTCAGCCCAGGTGATGAGATGCTTCCGGAAACCGAAGCCCCTATCGTTAAATCTAACGCTAAGTGAGCCTCAATTAAATGGGCCGATGCCACGGTCTCCGGGGCACAGCTCCGAGTCAAGGATATCAGGAATCTCTTCCTGCGCTGCTGATGGTTTTCTTGATGGTAGCAAGCAGAGGCAGGCAACTGCAGCCTCTTTGAGTAATTTACTTCAGTTCAAGAGGCTGTCACTCAAAAGACTGATAGTGAGGTTGAAGTGAGGTTGATAAGAGAGTGCTCGTTGTAAAACTTTGACTTCCCCTGCCTTCTGCTCTCCTTTCCGTCTCTCTCATCATTCTTTCTGGCATATCGATCCAAACAATCTCCTCGTGATCCGCAATAAAAAGTTTGAGCCGTGTGTGTGCGTGTGGTTGCTATATATGACCAATGCTCAAAGTCTCTGCTTATAAAAAAAAAATGAAAAAAACACTTGTCAGGAATATTAGAGCAGGTCTACAACTCATCATACCAGCTCTGGCCTGAGGGACAAGTCACATTGCCGAAAGTGAAGAAACCGTAAACACACACTTTCTATCTCTGTCATACAGTCGTCCTCAACTGTATTCATACCCTCCCATTAAAGAAGGAAAACAACAACTGTCAAATTTTATGAAAATCATGATGTTGCTTTTGAATTGTGGTTCAACAGAATTATTTAAAAAACAAACAAAAAAAAACAAGCAAACAATCATGATGGGACCCATAAACTAATATTTAGTTGAACAACCCTTTGAGCCAATCACTACAATCAAGTGTTTTCTGTAACTCTCAGTCAGACTTCTGCTCCTGTTGACAGGTGTTTTGATTTTGGTCCACTGCTCATCAGCAAAGGGCTCGAATTTGTCCAGGACAGTATTGTTTGTTTGTTTTTTTTAATTATTCTTTTCAACCACAATTCAAAAGCAATGTCTTATTTAACTAAATTATCCATTCATCCATCCATTATCTATACGCCGCTTAATCCTCACTAGGGTCGCGGGGGGCTGGAGTCTATCCCAGCTGACTCAGGGTGAAGGCAGGAGACACCCTGGACAGGTCACCAGTCTATCACAGGGCTACACTTAGAGACAGACAACCAAGCACACTCACATTCACACCTACGGACAATTTAGAATCACCAATTAACCTCAACATGTTTTTGGACTGTGTGGGAGGAAGCCAGAGAACCAACGCTGCATGGGGAGAACATACAAACTCCACGCAGAAAGATCCCGGTGCCCCCACCGGGACGCGAACCGGCAACCTTCCTGCTGCGAGGCAACAGTACTAACCAACCTTGCAGCCCTAACTAAATTATAATTAAGCATTTTTTAAAAAAATATATATTATTACTTTTTTCAGTTTCTAGTTATTTGAGTGACTATTGTGAATTTTGCCTTTTCTTTAATGGAAGGGTATGAATAGATTTGAGTACATATCACACATGCAAACACTAACCTCTCAGGTTGCGTATGAAGTCATCAAGGCCCATTTTTCGCTGGGGTTTGATGTTGGGCGAGTACATGTCAGTGTTGAGGAGGACCACGGCGAAGGCCAGAATGAAGATGGTGTCTGGGTTGTGAAACTGCTGAACCACATCGGGATTGCACATACAGTACCTCTGACTGTGGAGGACAAACAGGAAAACAGAATCATACATCATGATTCAGGTCAGACACCTTCATTAGACATTGGATCTCGGGATTCTTCGCCACTCCAGCAACATTTTTAGGCACAGCGGACAGAACAAAGAACCGTCAGCGACACTGAAATCCCAGTGATCCTTCAAACAACAACAGACTATTGTTGCTTTTTGATAACAGCATAAATCTTTCTCTCTCTGGCTTAATAACCATGGGATACAAAGATATGAAACATTGTGCAGACTAAATAATGTTGCATTGCGCTTGCAAGCTTCCACAAGTTTGATTTATAATATCAGAGAAATAAATAAATGACAGCTGTATTATGCCGAATTTGTGGCTTTAAAGCACCCTGGACAAATCATATTGCTTGCCTTTATCTACCCACTGTGCAATAAATCCAAACAGACCATTTTAATAATTTGCATAATTTTTACATGGAGCTTTATTAAAACAAGCCAATATTTTATTCATGGAAAATGATTGTATTTTTCATTATTTTTAAGTAATTTTTTTGTGATCTAGCTGCCACAATATAATATTTTTTTATAATTTGTTTTTGTTTGTTTGTTTTTACAGTGTAGCGTAACACAATAGCTTCACTATCATGTGTGGTTGTTTCACGTTGGTAATGATGTTTGACTTTCTAATATTGTGTCATCCCCATTTATGATCAGAGACGGTACTTCCAATATTAGCAACGCTTTTTCAACAACCCTGCATCCTTCTGTATGTACCAGAACTTAATGATACACTCCCTAACTGTGTTATTGGGCTCAGTGGCACTCGCAAGTCCCCACATTTTCTCTTCTCTCTAACTCTTTCAAAAATATCAACAGCCAACTGCGGAGGAATCCTGGGATTTGGTGATTGAATTGGGCACAATAACAACATCAGGGAGCGCAGATCAGTACAAACTGATGAAGTTATAAAGGCAACATGGAGAGCGCTTCTTATTCTTGCTGTGAGCTGGAAGAATTGAGATTGATTTTAAAGTAGATATCTCACCATACCGGCTGCGCTATTTTATGATCTGACTGATTGTAGCCTCTGCTCAGATTTGAGGACCAGTCACTCTCCCATAAATGAGACTGACAGGACAGAAGAGACATTTGACAGCGCAAAACAGTTCTGCCCAAGGTGAGGCAACGCTGCCCAATCTGCTTTGATGCCAGAGATGCTGCATTTAGACTTGCTTTGCCCCATTGTTGTCCACAGGCTTCACAAACGCTCTCTTCCATCCCTCCTTCCCCCACAGCTCCCTCCCTATCTTTCCTACTGTCACTTACACTTACACACTGGGCCATTCAGTGGTGGGAGGCTTTTATCTTTGCAGCCAGGCAGGATGCAGACATGGAGAGGGCTGCTCTGCTCCAGAGGACTATGCACTTGTCAGAGCGTATGCAAGCGAGAGGCCACATCTAAGACCTGTGCAGCCAGGAAACCATTTCCCACCACTCCACACAAGATCTAAGGCCAGAACGCTCACATGGTATCAGTCGACCGGCCCAGTTCAGTCGCAACGCCTTTGTTTGAGGGAGACTAGATCCTGCCAGATATAACAGGCACATACGCATACATAGGCACACACGCAAGCACAAAGAGACACAAATGAGCCTCTGATTTGCCAACTTGATGTAATTCTGCGGCAAATTCATCAAAGACCGAATGCAAGGCAAGATCTGCCGTATGTGTGTGTGTGTAATTATGCAAATGGGCATGTGCATGGATGTGTAAGTGCATATGTGCATATTTTTACAATGAGTGAGCGAACACTTGAGTGAATAAATAAAGAGGTAGGTATGGGCATGTATTTGTGTTTCATTCACACATTTCCCAGCACGGATCTCCATCTTACGTAACCAGTTTATTTAAACACTAGCTCCCGATCTCTTATCTTCATATCTGCATATGAAAGTTGCACGCCAGCTGGCACAAATACCACTTCGTATAAAGGAACTACTCTCAACAAGAGTACAACGCGCTTCAAACAGATGACATAACAACTGTTACGTAACAGATATGGCATCGGATGTCTGGCTGTCCCGATAAAGCTCGCTCGTTTCTGACCTATACTCACAGCCACAGACAGAGAGTGTGGTCTCAGATCACTGATGACTTTATAATCTGCACCCAGGGGCTCAGCGTGTATGATTGAGTGTGATGTGATTAACTGATGACTGCGGTGGGTGTTCTGATTGGCCCTCAAATCAGAATCAGAGAGAGGAAGTGTCACGACTGGTCCTTTTCCTCTCTTCTCGCTTCCCTCACCACTTCTTGCTTGGAGAAAAAACACACTTAATTTTAATGGATAGGGTGATAAATGTTGGAAACCGACCGACAATGAACAGATTTTTCTAACAAACTGCCTCCCCACACTACATTATTGTCTTAATGAATATGAAGCTTTTTTTTACCTCCTTCATGTTCCTACCCCATGAGCCAAGACTGCAACACATGTCATTTCTATCCATCCATCCGTCGTCTTTCGCTGATCAAGGTTTGGGTTACGGTTGTTGCAAGCTAAGCACGGCACTCCAAACCTCTCCCCTCCCTTGCAAACCTTTCACTTCCTCCTGGAGGATCCAAAAGCATTCCCATTCTAAATGAGATACATAATCCCTCCGGCAAATTCAGGGTTCACCCGGGGATCTCTTCCAAGTTGGGCATACCCAGAAAAGCTCCAAAGTGAGGTGCCCATGAGGCATCCTGCCCAAACCACCTCAGCTGGCTCTTTTCGAAGGAGCGTCAACTCTGCCCCGAGCTCCCTCTGGATGTCCAGGCACCCGGTCTCTAAGGTTGAGTCCAGCCACCCTATGGAGAAAACCCCTTTCATCTGCTTGTATCTGCGACCTCATTCTTTCAGTTACTACCCAGAGCTCATGATCATAGGTGAGGGTTGGAACATAGACAGACTGGTAAATTGAAAGCTTTTCCTTCCGGCTCAGCTCCCTTTCCACCACGACTAGCAAACACCGGCATTACTGCTGATGCTGTACTAATCTGTCTGTCCATCTCATGTTACGTTTTCCCAACACTTGTGAACAAAATCCAGAGATATTTAAACTCCTTCATTAGGGGCAGCAATTCAGCCCCAAACCTATGGGAGCAACCCATTGGTTTCCAGGAGGGAACAATACACTCGTATGTAATTTCCACATATAAGCTGGCAGAATGAACGAGGTTATGAAAGAGCCAGTGATGACTACAGCTGTGTGATGAATAAATACAACACAGCTTCTAATGGTGAGGAATGACTAAAAATGACATCTGTGACTACTGAGCCTACAACCAGAACACAGTTGCAGCAATGGTTAGGAGGAAGAACCATACTACCGATAACAGATGGTTCATAGGCCATCTTTCAAAAATTACACCGTGATTAAATCCCTATTTACAAAGCTTTGCGCTGGAAAACAGATGTTTGAAAAAGAATAAGTGTTCATCTGTGGATCACGTGTGGTGATTAGTGTTTTAGTGAGACAGAGCAAAGGACAGCGCATCAAGTCAACCTCTACAGATTGCATCCAAGAACAAAACTATTGCTTATGAAATGGCACAAAACTGCAACAACAGTCTTTGCCAAAACAAATGAAAATAATCCTGATGAATAGTGGCAGCACATTCTTTGGCTAAATTAAACCAAAATGAATAAACAAAGTTGTTTGGATCAGACGGGGTCCAACAACTACCACAGTGACTGCACTGTGCCGACGGTGAAATAAGGAGGTGGGCGTGTGCTGATACGGCACTGCATGAGTGCACAAGCTTGTAGGGGAGATGACATTTATAGATGGCTCTATGAATGCATCCTTTTATACCAAAATACTGACTGAAAAGATGACTTCCAGACTCTAGAAGCTACGCAGGAGAGAAATGTTCCACCATGACAATGATCCTGAACACACTGCAACGATGACAAGAGAGTTTTTAAAGGGAGAAAAGGTGACTGTATATACATTCCTTCACTTGAATCCAACAGAACACTTTTGGAGTATTTTAAAGTGAAAGGTAGAACAGCAAAATCACCTGTAGCCATCCCCGACATCATCAAATCTGCCATTACAAATAAAGGCCAACATACAAAATAGACAAAAATAGAAAAATGGTTTCTCACTAATGAAGGATGCACTCACATTAACTTACACTGAAATACAGTTTTGTTACTGTATTTCTCATCTGTTTTTATTATCTGTGCTACTGTAGCAGCTTGGACCATATCTCAGCAACTTTTGGGGGATTTCCATAAAACTGATGCGCACATCTGCCAGGGGACTACAGATGCAAATGATCTTGAAGCTACAATCTGGTAGGATGCATCAGATTGCAATGTTTATGTTTGAGCTGGACAAATTAATTAATTAATTAATAATATTAAAATACATATATAGTTTAACCTTAGCATTAAATACCTTCACATTTCTTCCATCAGCAAAAACTACATTATGTCCAATATTTTGGTTTATGTTCAAATACCTACAAAACTAATGACATTGCCACCATCTGTCCTTCCATCTGTTGTTTGCCTAATGTACTAATTAGCAATGCAAACCAAGATGGAAAACACTACTTGCTAAACATCAGGTTAGCATCGTCATTGTGGACATGTTTGCATTCAGACGACAGCATTTCGCTCAAAGGTTTAGTTTCTTCAGAAGGAACGACCGGGCTTAAGCCTGAGTGTCACAGAAAGAGGAGCAACGTTGGAAGGTTCTGAAAGACGGACCAACGCCTTGTGATTTTGTCTTTTTGAAGACCACAAAAAAACAACAACAATGTCAATTAATCAGACAAACAAGGACAGCATAATGAGTATGCAGAAATGCGGTGGCAGTTAACTAACAGGCACCACATTTATTATGGTGATCACACATCCCTGTAGTGGAAAAGGACATCTTGGTTAATGAGTTCAAAGGGGCAGTGACTCAAGTCATGTCAAGCTGGCGACATTGTTGGTATCCCTGAGGGAACAAGCAGCACATCCACGGTGAGACATTAAATTTACAAAGCAATGCTACCGATTACTCTGAAATAGAAAACAGTGATGGGCATCTTTATTGCCTTTTTAGTCCTGAGGGCAATCTTTGGCTATTACCAGGACATTTCAAGGACAGTGCAAGCAAGGGGATGAAGCAGCAGTTGCAGATGCTGTTTTTCTGGTTGCGTCTGTCTGTTTTCATCTCAAAGAATTTTCAAAGGGTAACAGCATCATAAGAACCTTGTTTCCATCCATGAGTTTGTTGCAGGCAAAACTAGACAGTTCGCAAAAAGGTGTAAACTGAATGTGCAAACCACAGGAGGTCTCTCAAGGTACTCTTGGTATTTAAATGAGCCTTCTTAAGCAGATATGCTCATACATTTTAGTAACTGCAGGGCTGGAGTCAGCACTGATGAAATGAGCAGAAAACCAACTCAGGCTAAATCCTAGTGAGTACCAAACATGAACTTATGAATATTCATGCGTGGCTTTGGATGGAAATGGACATACAGTTATCCACCACATACAAATACTTTTAAAAAGAAGAAGAGTTCGCCAAAAACTGTCATCCAGGAAATAGAGAATCTATTTTTGCCCTGATGGAACGCACACTGATTTCCTGCAGCTCAGATCTCTGTTGTGATTGGATGACAATCAAACGCTGCTGAGTTTAGTCAAAGGTTACAGGCAATCAGTGTAATTTGCTAATGATACAGGGCTTCGGTGTCATCACAGCCTGCCACAGTGAGCTAGCAGCACCAGTTAAAACACTTGCATGTCTATACAGTTGGCCGATTAGTATGCCATTCCTGATACGTCTGCTACCCCTAGGCTACGAGATCAGAATAGACTTTTTTTTGCTTCCGTTTTATTGCAAAATATGAGAGCTTGGTTACGTGCCATTGTTTTTCTGTTTTGCATAGGTGGCCATAGGCAAAAGGTCTTTTCATTTCTAAAAAGTTCAGAGTGCCCTTATCAGCCCTGCTCAGTGATGGGATGTTATTGTGTTGAATCGTATTAAAAAGCAAAGCCAGAGCCTGTTTGTCGGAGAGGCCCGGGTGGCGAGCGAGCTGACAGTCTCACCTAAAGGCTTCGATGAGTCTCTCCACTTTCTGTGCTTCTCCCTGAACACGGACATGAGCCTGAAACTTTCTCAGGGCTTCGTCAAGCTCCATGCCAGAGAAATCCATCTCATCCACGACACAGCTATAAAGAGAAAGACAGGGAGGGAGGAAGAAAAGAAAGCCAGGGAGAAAGGGGGGGTGAGACTGGGTTTAGTTGTAGTCTGTCACTATAATGAGAAGGTAAGTCAGTGAGTGAGTGTGTGGAAACGTGTACGCCTGTGAATGTGCAACACACTATGTGTACCCAAGTGCTGATGGCAAATCCCTCTCTTACAGTCATACTTCTATTACCGAGCTACTGACCTGGAAGATGCACATAGAGACAACATGTTTACACATGCGTGCGCACACACACACACACACTGAGCAAGCATCAGTGGGGAAGAAAAGGTCTGGCGACAGTTGGAGATAAGAGGGAAGGAAAAAGTGGGATGAAGAGGGCAAAATAATGAAATGCAAAGAGTGAGGGGGCAAGAGAGAGGTACATGAAAGGCTGAGGACAGGCTGTGGCAATAAAAGAAGTAAGAGACACAAGATTGTGCATATGCATGTATGTGCATGCACTTATTTGTGTCCAAGCAAGTGTGTCTATGTGTCTCAGTGAAAGAAACTGAGGGTGTGTGCTTACGTGTGCGTTCAGTGCAGTGACCTATTTCTACAGTCTCTACAACAACCTCAGCAAAAAGCCTCGCTATACTCGATCTCCGTCTATAGTCTACGCTGGTTGGATGTAAAAGGCGTGAGCGTGAAAGCATTAGGCGAAGGCGTGTTTTCGTGGATATGTCGCATTTATGCATGCAAGTGCTCCGTGTCAAGTGAGCGAGTGTACGTGTGTTATCACGTTTACAAGTGGCATGAGTTTCAATAGCCAGTTCTACCTGAGATATTTTAAAGTACCTGAATTCATAAAAATTTAGTGAGACTAATAAATCTTTTATTGACTCTTCTCTCTTGTTTAGTAGCAAAGAGCTACCGACAAAAATTCCAGGAAGTTGAGGTTCATAGTACTTTTTGTGAAGCTACAGAGCGACTACTAAGGGGAACTAAAGGTAAGTGAATTTTTTTCAATTGTTATTTTCAAGTACATGGAGTAATTGTAAGTAATCAATTTTAAGTCAGCATGAATAACAAGAGCTTAAAGTTAAAACATACGGTTTTGTGGCAAGTAGGCAATCCAAACTTGCAGGTGGTTTAAAGCTCCAGTTGACCTTAAGGTGAGATTTGTACATCAAATACAGGCAGCCATTTAGCTAAGTGGCAAATAAAGTTTCTCACTTTACAACTAGTGAAAAACAGTCTGCAGTTAAAAATGTCAATAAGATGTACATAAATTGATTTTGGTTCAGATGCTCTGCAGCCCTTTTCCACAGGGTAAGTGGTCAAATGGGCCATTAGAGGGGTCTCGTGACGAACTAAAGGGCTCGCTCATGGCGAAGCAAGTGTAATAGCACACAGGAGAATTTTTTCATAATCTGGAAATGTGATATGAAGAGTGAGGACCACTTTTCCAGTGTTATGAGTCGGTTTGCATGTCAAGAGGAGCTTTGTCAAATGTGAGAAAATAACCCATATAATGCAGTCAGGGGCATCTAAGCTTGTGCTTCAAGACTATAAATTTATAACAAAATTGATAGCATTTCTAACTAAAGTGTAGCATTTGAAAGAAAATTTGAGGATGTGAATATTTAACTATTTACCATTTCTTTAACCCTCTGAACCCCAAGCACTATCTGGGTGTTTACTGCTCCTGTCACATTTTTTTTACTCATTGTGGGCTCATTTTCCACTGCAATATGAAGTCCTGCACCTCTATGGAAACAGCACAACCACAGCTAGAAGTACTTCAAAATATATGTTGCACATCATGACAAAGTTATAATGAATGTTTTGGGTTTTTTTTTTAAAAGGCAGTTAAATTCCTTTGAAGTGATCAAGTATCAATACTATTTTTGTTGCATGACACTGGTGTGAACTGTATCAGTTGTAGCCTCTCCGTTGCATCAATGAGTGCATTTTTTTTTCTTTGTAAATTCTGATGAAAGCAGATTCTTTACTTTTAGTGACTTTTTAATTAAGACATTTCGAATACAGTGATCATAAGGAAATATCTCATCTTTGCACCCCCCCCCCACCCCCAACCCCAATGGAACAGCTAATCACAGATAAGTAGTTTAAGGTCTGTCAGAAAGTTGAAAATCTGACAGTTCTTTCTGTTTGTAGAGTTTCTGGCTTTGTAAAATTGGTGTAATTTCGGTGATTGTGATTTGTGAGTGTAAACACAGACAGCAGTTCAGCCTAATTCAGCTGAGGGTGCCTGAATTTTTGCCACATGACTGTTGCTAGCAGCTGAATCACTCATATCCTCTCGGTTGTATCAAGAAGAGCATAATGTTCTTGTTTGAGCCATGCAGAGCCAAAGTGATTCTGATTAAATATTATCATTTTTAGGCCTAGATTGGGTTTCCGACGGAACTACACATCACAGATGAGTAGCTGAAGGACTGTGGAAAGGTCAAAATCTGATGATTGTGTTTTCACAGTGTCTGGTTCTGATAAACGGTGTAATTTTGGTGATTTTTTTTTTTTCAAGTCAACATGCCTTTCAAACACACCAGTGGAATTTGAGGCTCAGAGGGTTAAAAATAAATTATTCCAGTAAACATTAGTCAGTATTTTATGAACATGAATAAACCCAATACTCATAACTTATAAAACCTTAATAAAAAAGGTGCCTGATTACAAAGTTGCACCTAAATCTTTTAGATTCTTTGTTAAAAAGGCAAACCTAAGGCCTCCTCTATGATAACTGAGCACACTGAGGGCTGCAAACACAGGATTTACATTAATTAAGAACATTTGTATTTGGACTATACATTAAAAAACTCTATCAAACCCCAAACCCATACATGTGTATTTCTGCGTGATGCAAAGATGTCTCCACATTTTAATAACAGGAACTCACTCGAGAACATCTCTGTTGAACTGCAGCTTGCTGTTCCCCAAGAACTCTCCGATCATCTGTCGGCTCAGGCCCTTCCTCTGCAGCAAGAAGTGAGCCACTCCGATGGCCGTGTCCGGGACGAAACCACGCGTGATCAAGAAGTGGATGCCTCGCTCTGGATTCCTGCCCGCAGATGACAAACGGCGGAAAAGCAAATACTGTTAGAGTTAACGCTGCGTGTGTACGTGTGTGATGTTTTTGTGCATTCAAGCAGGAAGGTGTTTGGGCCTGAGTGAGAAATAAAATGTGCTACGCTGTATGTAAGAAAAATGCTGCTTAACGTGTGCGTCTCTACGAGTGTGTGTGCCAGAGAGTGTGTGTGTGTGTGTGTGAGAGGGGGAGAGGCGCACAGAGGAAGAGGAAAAAGAAAAGTGCATTCATGCGCAAAAGCTGTTAGCTCTGGACTTCAGGATCAGACCCACTGTCGCTGATGCATATGAGTTAATTTACTTTAATTTGTATTAACTTATAATAAGTGCAGGCCAACCGTGGACTCTATTTATAGGAGCTGAGTGGCTCTCACATTGTTCATGACCTTCTTGACTGCCTCTCCAACTCCACTGCATTTTTCCTCTCTCTCTTTCTGTTCCTCACTACATCCCTGCCCACCCCCTTGATAGCTTTTTTTTTTTTTTTTTTTCCATGGACACCACACCAAGATGGCACTGAACAGGCAGCTCCTCCCAACAATCACAAACACTAATGAGCAGCTGCTTAGAGCAGTTTTGCAGGGCTGTTGGAGATTTGTTAGACACAAACAGTAATAAGTGTACTCTCTGAACCCTGAGCCAGAGGGTGCAGAAATATTTAATATGTTTTCTGTGACAGTGCCGAGTGTGTGTTGCCGCCACACTCACACATTGAAGAGGTTGAGTCCTATGCGGTAGAGGCGTTTGCGGTGTGTGTCAGTGGACAGGGTTGGCGAGCGGCAAGAGACCGGATCCTGGCAGCGATCCCTGGGCAGAGAGACAACCAGGGCCTGCAGGGCCTCGGGGCTCGGACCCCCGGGGATCTGCTGAGGATGAGTGTAGTGGTACTGCTGGTACTGGGTGTAAATCTGCGCGGGCTGCTGATTAGACTGGGCCGAGGTGGAGATTGAGGTGGAGGTAGAGGTAGAAGTAGAGGTGGACCCCAGTCTGTCTGAGCTGCTCTCCCCCTCCATTCCTCCTGCACCCGGCACCGCCGAACCCCTCCTGGATCCTGGGTCAACCATTTCCAGCTCTTCACTGGGCGGAGGTGCAGGAAACTCCGGCTCCTCCATTGACTCGCCTCCCCCAGCCATCCCGCTCACCGAGGTCTTCCTGCTGCCTGCATCTCCTCCGCCTGCATTGCCCAGAGAGGTGGTGGTTGTCGTGGTGGCAGAGGAGATGGTGTAGGAGCTATTGCTGTCGATGTGAACAGTAACATCCCTGAAGGCCATGAGCAGCGAGCTGGCACTGCGGGGCAGACAGGCGCTCTCTGCAGCTGCGCGAAGGGCCCCGGGGTCCATCAATAGCCCCTTCCCCTCTGCGCTCTCGGACAAGCTCCAACCACGAAGGGCGTCGTCAATCGACTGTGCCAAGGAGTGAAGCTGCAAATATATATATATATTTAAAAAATTACACATCAAAACCAGTGATTTAATCAGGTCAAGGGACATGATTCATGTGTGGAAAACTTTATGATAGTGGCTGGGCTGCTAATTAGTGGGTATTTGTAAAAGAAGAGAAAAATGATTCATAGTGACAGCTGCTAGACTACCAAGCGGGACATGGCATTCAGATGAAGCTGTCTGTCAAGCCACTGGGGCCGGTCAGCGTAGTTCAGCTTCAGAACATAAAGTGTCGATAAAAACCACTGAGGGTCAGCTCTTTTCTTGGGTCAGGGTGAGATTCAAAGACAGGTTAAAGGTATGTTAAGTCAGGGTTAGAGAAGAGTGTCAAATGTCAGAAGTTTAGCAGATCTAAGATGGCACAGTCTGATACCGACTATGCAGCAACTAAAAGGTCAAAATAGCTTTTTAACAATAGTGATGGGTTTCCATATGAATGCTTATTCACCTTCTGGCACATTTCATCAGTTGAAAGGATAAATGAAGAAGACAAAGTGCCTGCAGGTGTTCTAGTGCCTGTGTGAGGCTGTGAAGTTCTACGTACCACCAACATGCCCCTGGTCTTATGCAGGTGTAATATTTATGGTATAAAATTATGGTAGCAGGAAAACATTTGCAAATTTGAAACCCAAAATAGTGTACATCAGATGCTAATGGAATTAGTTGATTAGCTTTGCAGATATGTGGTCATAAACTAAATTATTGGACAAATTCGAGTCTTGGCCTGAAAAGTGGCACTATTGAAAGTCAGAGGGTGTCCAAAGGTATGATTCATCCTGAGGAGAATCTAAAAGCCTGGGACAAAATGTATGCCAATATTTTTTAGTACATTAAAAGGGTCAAGGGAATCTCCAAATGCATCCTCCGCACAGTGGATTTATGTTCCTAATCCCACGGCAATCCATTCAGTCGCTGTCACAACATTTGACCAGAGGTGCTAAAGGAATGGTCAGCAGATCATTTAAATCTTTGGGATTCATTGTCAGGGAACCATAAACATCTGTAAAAATCAGCTGCTGAGATATTTCAGTCTAGAACCACTGCAGTTCCCTTTAATGAAACCGCATTTCTCTATACCTTTTTGCATTTACATAACATGAGAGACAAAAAACTCACTTGTTCGGAGAAGCAGTCCTCCAGCTGTGTCAGTGTGGGTCCAGGGGTTTGAGGTGGGGCCGGGCCTGGCGCAGGAGAAGGGGCGGCTGCTGGAGCCGAGGCAGGAGACGGGGGTAGAGAGGTGGAGCGACATGGAGGTGGAGGAGGAGTTTTAGAACGTAAGGGTATTTGTCCTCCTCCCGGATGCAGACTGTAACTGTGTCTCTGGGCTGCATTCCGATTTCGGCCTGAAGGGCTGGGTTGGCGCAGAGAGATCCGACGAGGCAGCTTGCTCTCCGACAGCGAGTTGCGGATCTTCTGAAAGTTTTTGCTGAGCTGGTACTGACGGAAGGCTGTCTGGATGCGGCGGGCGGCCCGTCTCGCTATGAGATGGCCTCCATACTTCTGCTCCAAGTCTTCTATCTGGGAACAGAAAGAGGGTGAGCGGGAGTGGGTGTATCAGACATGTTTACAAGACTCTGAGACACACTGAAGACACTGCAACAGCAATATTGCAAAGCACACATCATCCACGCAAAGATAGTTATTCATCCATCCGCAAGCAAGCATGTTTCCGGTTTGTGCCCATGTCTGCAAAAGATCAAAAGTGTTTGAGCATTCCCTGAGTCATGAAATTCACACTCACACACTTCTTAGAAGTATCCTTCTTACTTATCTGTCTGCTCTTTTAAAGGGGTTTATGGTATTAGACCCAAAGTAAACATCATCTATCATCATTGAACTACTAATACTGGCTGAAGGGCCATGAGAGAGAGGATGGATGGGCTGTGACAAAGGTGCTGTTTAGAAAATGAATTGAAAAGTAAACACCCGCACAAGCCTATTTCTGGTCCGTTTGTTGGCGGAGGAGCTCAGCCCAAAATCTCACCATCCTCCAGAATTTTTGCCCTCTTATATTTTCTGCAAGAGGGAATCGGAGGAGGAGGAGGAGTGGGAGGCAGGGGAAGAAGAGACAGAAAGGGAGGGAAAGGAGGACAGCCACACATGTGCCTGGGTGTGTATCTGCACACACAAAAAGTGCACGTACACACACACACACACACACACACACACTCGTAATGCACACACTCTCACTGCAGCAGCAATAGCAGTAGCAACAGCAGACCCTTCAGCAGTTTGCTATGAGGAATAAAGACATCTCCAGCCGCCAGAAGCAGTTATTAGCTGTTACCATGACAACCTAGCATCTTTCGTGTTCCTTTCGCTGTGGCAGTGGTATCCTGGGTGTTCTTTTTCATGTCAACAGAGACAGAAATAGATCTGAATGGGAATCTTTTTTGTCACGCAAGACGCAATGTCAAATGATCATCCTTCACACACCTCCTCACACGTAAACCAGGTAGCGCAGCCTGCGTTCATCGCATTCCTACCATGTGCACAAGGCCTCACGTACGCTTGAGAAAAGACATACCTGTTTGTTTTTATTCTCCAGGGAGATCTCGTACTCGCTGGGTCCCTCTCTCTTGGTCCCCTCTGCTTCTTGTCCGCCACCAGAAGAAGTTCCATCCTCCAGACTCAGCATCTGTCCACTGCAGCAGAAATAAGAGCAGAAAGGTATCAGTCCTCCCCACTGACCAAGACTCTGCTGGTTTTGCTTTAGCTTGTCATCAGCTATGCAGAGTGTGAAGAAGAGGTTCACAAGGGAAGCAGCGTGCAGAGTGATGTGTGGCTGTAGTGGCCCGGGGTGAGGATGACTGACTTTATCTGTCCAGTCGTATTTAGTCAAATTTGTGGCTTCACTGCAAGTTGCAGGGGTGAAACGCTGGATATGTGACCAGGATGAATACTAAAAAACTGACACACTGTGTCCAAAATCCTTTCTTCCTTCCCTTATTTCCTATATGCTCTCAATAATTTATAGTAGGGCCTCAAGCAACAACATTCCCATTGTTTGTTGGTCAGCTGAAAAAAACAGTCCAAAAATAATCATTTTAAGAACAAAAACAACAAATCAAAGAGCTTGTTTTGAAGAACAATTGCAAGATATTTAATATCATCACAATTATATTAAAAAGAGAAAATCTGCAAATCCTCACATTTTAAGAAGCAGGAAACAGTAGATCTTTAGCATTTTATTTTTTTGAATAATGAGTTCATCAGTCATCAGTAGTTGTTTGATATATTTTTGAGCTGAACCTCAAAATGTAATGGATTTGAAAAGCATGGTTTTTTATGTTTTTTAAAAACATCTCCAAAAAGATACGATTTATCAGAGCCAGAAACTCTAGAAACATAAAGAATTTTAAAATTTTCAACCTTCAAGCTACTCATCAGTGAAGTACCGATCCATCGGGAAAACTGGTCAAATCTAAGCATAAAATGGAGATATACTTAATCAAAGGCACTTTATTCTACATGTTCTATTCAAAAATTCCCCCCAAAAATAAGAATCTGCTCTCACCAGAATTTGCAAAATTCTGCATCCTCAGTGCAACCAAGGAGCTATGAGTGACTCAGCTGCAACCAACAGTCACGTGCCAGACATTTATTACATTTTTGGCTGAACTCAGCTAACTGCAGGCTGTGTTTACATAAGGCAGATAGGAGACAAGCATGTAAACAAAATGAAGAATATAATGTATGTAAAAATAAAAAAAAAAGTGGGAGCAAAAAAAAAGGCCCTGAAACTGCTTAGTGTTTAGAGGTTTAATCAACTGCAGTTCCCAACCTTTTGTTTATTTCATTGTGGTTGCTTAAGATGAATAAATATCTCATTGCAATCCCTCATCACAGGTTGCATATCTCTGAATTGTAAATGTGCAGTTCAGTCACTGATCCTTGCTTCTCATATTGTCTCATTTGAATTAGACCTGAAGAGGTAAAGATAATTAGCATTAGAATTGAGTTTTTTCTTGTATGGATGATGAGCTTACGAGACTGATTTCGTGACATATTTGACATATTTGGCAACCGCTGAACAAGACTGTTTATTACCAAATTGTTTCAACCTTCTGGCAGTAAAATGAAGACACTTAAAATCAACTATGCACAGTTTTATGCTTCACTGCCAAATGTAATGCCATGTAAATGGAGCTTTGCGGTATTTCAGACAGGCACGATAGTCATTTTATAGTGACATGTTCCATGCAGCCTCCAGGAATGTTTGTCCGCTAACAGGCGATCCAGTTAATCATTTGATCAAATCTAGTCTGCATTAAACAACGCTAAGCTTTGCATACTCACTACTAATCATCTGCCCGCTCACAGATTTTTATTCCCTCCACGTCTCGTGACTCCTCTCGTATTTAGCTGTGCGACAAGTTTGAACATTTCTTTTAATGTGTTGCTGATCATTAAATGTTGTGTATTTTGGGCTCTACCAGGGGAGTTGGAGGGCTCAGGGACAGTAAGTGTCAAGTTTGCTCAGATTAGTTCCAGAGTGTCACATGAGCAGAGCCACTCCACCAAACTGAAATGCATATTGCTGCAATAAGTGTTTTTTTTCGCTCAGTATTTTGATGCCAAAGAGATCTATTTTAGGCACCGTCAACTTCACACCACAAGAGCAAAACAAGCAATATATATACACTCATCGTGTGGAGGGTTGTGATCTGCATAATTAAGAGTCAGTCTGCTCCCAGACTGAACCAACTGTCTTATCCTTCAGACTTTGGACAAGCCATTAACTGGTGGAAAGCAAAGTGCACTTGGTAGCAAACAGAGAGTTATTTTAGACACAGCCTTGGAGTTGAAAGAATGAGCATTCACAGTAGGGCTTCTAATCTTGTTGGTGTGCCAACAATGTTCCACAAGATGTTTTGCTAATCAGTGCCGATTCTGTATATGAGACTATGAAAGCCAGTGTGTTTCCATAGCAATGACTTCATTTAGATGAACACTTCAGTGGCTATTATGATAAAAAAAAATAAAATATTAAAAAAACATACAACATTCTGAGTCTGCTGCACAGAAAATAAAAAAGATTATTAGACAGTCTCCTGCTGCTGGGATTTTGCATTAAAATACATTGGAAGAAATACAAGGCTGTCATTATCTTCAAAGTCAAACATGACTTGCAGAAAAAGTTTGGGAAATACCCAATCAGACTCCACAGCTAGTAAAGAAACAATCTTTTTTTTTTTTTTTTTTTAATTCAGCAGAAGCTGGGAGCAAGAACAAAATTAAATCCAGCTTGAATTTGGCTTGACAACATCAAGTGTGGAGGCTGTCTCCCAGTGCTCACTGCCACTGGTAGCGTGTCCCATCCTCCTCTAATAATCCCAGATCCTGTCCACAGATGGAACAGCGTTCTTTTACATGGCAGCATTATTAAAATTCAGTGAAAGCCTTGTAAAGCTTATCAAAGTAAATTACTCCCATGACACAGCAGAAGATGTCCTTTTAATATCCAAGTTTTCCACTAAGCCAAAACGTTATTACAGTTTAAGCTTTCGTCGCCATTGTCAACTTCTCTGACATCTCACTAAAAGAGAGAAAACACGGACACTCAGCACCTTTTATATGGTCAAACTGGACTGATGTAAGCATAGAGGTATGATGGCACCCTAAGAGTCTTTATAATGCTGCACAATTTAAAGTGTGTGTGTGCATAACGGTGTGTGCTAGTGCAATCTTTCTTCCAACCAGATAATGCTTACTCTAATAATTTTTACACGAAGGGGGACCAGTGCTAAATAGGACTGGGGAGAATAAAAAGCCTGCTCATGGTTAAATAATGAGCGCATCACTAAAGTTCCTCTTTGTTTTCTTTGATTGCTGTGAAAGCAACTATTCTGCGTCCCTAGCTAAAAGTCAGAGATAGGGCCAGAGAAGCTTGGTCATATCTTTAAATGAGATAAAGCTAGGAGGGGGGGAAAAAAATGGACAGAAAAGCGAAGAGAGAGGAACCGGAGGAAAGAGTGAGATAGAAACGGCGAGGGGGGAAACAGGAAGATAGAAAGAGTGTGTTGATGTGTGCATGCTGGAGGCTGTCTCTATCAAAAACTCTATTAAAACACTGCCATGCCCCAGCGCTGCATCAGAATACATTAGAGTACATTAGAATACATTAGAGGATTTAAAAGCAAGAGTTGAGCTATTAATGCATCTGGACAGCAAAAGCCTCCATAATGATATGGGCATTATACGCGCTCTCTCTCTCTCATGCTCTCTCCCACTCGCTCTTTCTCATACATGCTCACATATGGAGTGGCAACAAACACACCGAGCACATGCTCCTGCCTTTCCTACGCGAGTGACGTCAGCGTGGAAGACAAACGAACATCTGTCCAATCGGACTGCTCAAGTCCCATAGAGACCTACAGTATTGTACACCCAGGGGAGAACACACACACACACGCGCACACACACACAAAGGCTGCAGAGCAAAGGCACGGCAGGTTAGGCTAGAGGCAGATCTCATGGCATCTCTTGGGAGTGTTGTGTGCTCTGGTGGATTCAGCTGATGACAGTGCGCGGCGGATGACACGGCGCAGGTTCGCAGCCACCAGGAGAGCACAACTTCATGTGATGATGATAATAATGAGGTACGGTGCTACACATCCCCGCTGCAGCTCATCATCTCAGCTGGCTGTCCGATGCCGCTGTGCCATTAGCCCATCTAATCAGGACTATGTGGGTGTAGGAGTTAAGTCATCAGATCAGAGAGAAGGAGAGGGATTCCAGACAGACAGATGGTGATATTAATAAAAGCAGAATGGGGGGAGAGACACTTGATAGGGAGGGATGAGATAGAAAATAATTGCGGTTGGATGATTAGAAAAGACGTGGCCTTCCGACAGACAGATAAATAATGAGAAGAAATAAACAACGCGAGGGGAAAGACATTGCAGCAGAATCAGAGACAGGAAAAAACAGACAAGACTGGGGAAAACTGGATTTAGAAACAGAGTACAGAGGATTAAAAGATCGGAGAAATTCTGGAGGAGGGAGGGATGGAGGGTAATCATTGGGAAACATGACAAAATCAGCTTTTCTAAGTTCAAGAGCAATGCCTGTTCAAACATCCAAGGGAAATGTCATGTGTTCACCCTCCCACCCCCACATACAGCCACTTTTCTTACTTGTTGTGTGAGTTGTGTATATATATATCAATAAAGCATATACGGTATGTCCGTAAGTATACATAAAAGTGGCTCAGTTCTCCAGTTACTATGGCAGTTGTAATGATTGCGTCACTGCATCAGGGTTGCCATGGGCTTTGTCTGTCTTTGTGTGAGTTACCCTTGAGGCCATTCAAGCTATAGGTTTGCTACAAAACATTTAGCTGTGTAGTTGTAACTCCGGGGCTCCGCAGACCAAGAAATACACCCATTCACACTCACATACAGTACAGCACTGTGCACACACTGTCAAGTACTATTAAAAGCCCGGGTGTTGACGTGACTCAGTTGGATGACACAAATACACAGAAGGTGCATATGGAGACATGTTTTTAGAAGAGCATATTGAATTGTGGAAATTAAAAAAACAAAACATGGAATTTGTTCTTACCCCGATGAGCCTGTGGTGTCAGTTTCTGGATGTTCAGGGGCGGGGCAGCAAAACTGATGCAGCACAGTCTCACTCCTGCAAAAGGACACATGAGAACAGGAAAGGTAAGCCAAAAGGTACAGTGGTGTGGCGGACAGATCAGAAAAGGGCAACGCATCGTTCAGTTATAATTGGCTGTGGCTAGCTGTTTGCCTTGTTTCCATGTTCCTCCTTATGTTGCTTCCCAACATCCCAAAAGATCCCTGAAGAGGCTCTTCTTAGACTCTGGATTATTGTCTATTATAATATACAATTTGGCACTGATCCCGGAGTAAATACCCTATGTAGGTCAATTCAAGGCTGTGAAAACTTGGAACGAGCATGAGTATTTATATGTTTGTGCATCCGGATGTGCTTGCTTATGGGTCCCCCCACCACCACCACCTCCCCAACCCACCCCCACATCCCTCCAATTCATCAGATCAGTGGTGATTTAGCAGAATTCCCCAAACCCAATCTGGACAGATGGTAATTCCAGCTCTGCTTCCTGCTTTCTCTTCTGAAGTTTGCCCCTCTCATTTCTCTCTCTCATACATTTTACATTTACATTCATATTTTAGACATTTTGCTGGTGCTCTTATCTGGAGCAATTTGAGCGAAGAGAACAAAATAATAATAATAATTTGCCAAGACACATCACGTGGAAGCTGCGTTATAGCTCGACCCTTTCACCTTCTGGGATGCCGGACGCCCTTCATGCAAGAGACGTAAAAAATTAGCATAAGCGTTCATGTCTCACAGCCATAGATGCCGCCCGGAGCTAAATTATCGTGAGGTGTCGTGTGAGCATAGGTCGGGTTCTTCCGCGTTGAGCTGAAAACATTCAGTTGACAGTGAATTTCTTGGCTACGCTACAGCGAGTCTTCTGACCTGGGCACAGCATATTGCTCGTGACACTGACCTGCAGTGACAGGCATTCAGAGTCAGTGCAATACTAGGAATGACAGTCCGAGCTATAAAAAGCTATCTTTTCACAGCAACTTCCACAGACTTAAAGGGACATTGTTTTCTTTTAAATATCTCAGGTCAACATTCTTCACACTCAGTGTCTATGAATAATACTCCTTCATCTGTTGTAACACCTACTCTGCCAGTGACATTCGTAACACAGAAAAACACGCTGAACTGTGTAGTGCTGCCTTTACGGATCCGACGCGTCGACAAATCTGGACGCTTTCCTTTGAGAAATCAGCTCACTGTCCACTTCCAAGTGTGTAGGAGAGATATGGTGGCCAAATCTGAACACTAGTTGTCTAGAGCCAGTGTTTAGTTTGTCCATTCTGGGCAAAGACAATGTTAAAAAGATGAATGTAGCCTCCGGATGTAGAAAGTGAAGCCAATGGCAAAATGACAAGGGGCGACTCCTCGAGTTTCATGAAGCGTCTGATTGTAAAGAAATACAGCAGAGAAAATGGCTGTATATTTCACTCGATTTGTTACCTCAGTAAACATCTTCCGACTGAGTTTATGGTTTCATTCCCTAGTTTCAAGTCTTCTTTAACAGACCATAAAGCAGGGTAGCTTTTTTTTTTTTTAAGGCAGGGCTACCTTGTGATTGACAGTTTCTACTGTGTAGGCGTGCACAGTGCCCTCAACTTCTTGGTCAGATTCACCCTTCTTTCATCATGTCCAGTTTCAAAAGACCAAGAGAGCCAAATTCTAAAGTTGAAGCTTCAAACTGCAGTTGACAAGTAATGGGTGATGTGCCAGTAGCTATTCTATATTTCTTATGTACAGTCTGGTTCTTTGGTACTGTATGAACATGGCAGCGGCTCATTCTAAGGTAACGAAAAACACAAAATTCTTATGTTGACGTGAACATGAATACAACAGCAATGTATTTCTGCCAATAGATCCCTCTAAGCTTTACACACTGAACATTTAACAGATTATTCCTTGAGAAATCTCCAAAACAGTTCTGTTATGTGTCAGTTTTTCACTTTTCAGCACAGCGGTTTACTGTGCTGTTCTCAAACAGCCCACAAACATCAAGAGAAGCAGGTTAAAACGAAATCAAGGTCACTACTGCAATCAGTCAAACTAATAACATTAGTTAGACATTTGGCATACATCCAAAACAAATTCCTTTTAAGCGTGCTTGCCAAAATATATCACATTTGCAGAATGCACCGATAGATGACAGGGAACAACGAGGCAACCTTGAATTGCAGGTTTTCCCCTCCTGATTACCTGAAGATTGATGCAAATCTACACATAATACTTTGATAATACCTTGATCTATAGCCGTACATGAATCTTTCTTATGTATGAGACGGGGGTGGCACCATGGTGCAGCGGTTAGAACTGCTGTGTCACAGCTATAGGGTTCTGGCTTCGAAGCTGATGATCATCTGGTGCCATTCTGTGCAGTTTGTAAGTTTACTCCTGATGTTTTCACAGTCCAAAGACATGCATGGTAGGTTAACTGATTATTCTAATTTGGCTGTCAGTGTGTGCAGGGTTGACTGTGATAGACTGGTGCTGCATGACAGCTGGGACAGGCCCTGACATTATTTGTCTTTTTTTTTAAAAGTCTATTCATTATTGAAAGCCCATTTCAAAGGTGATGCATCTCTTGAATCTCGTCTCTTCTGCTGGGTGGAATTTTCAAGTTACAAATTATTTACAAATCCATGAAGGGGTACAGAACAAATGTGCTGTGGTGTTCACCTTTAACGTGTTAGAAGTTTGGTGGGGTCAAAAGGCCAAACTGGATTTTGTCTCAGGCACATCTGCTTGACATATGTGCAGGTAAATAAAAGGATGTCAAAGATTGTTCAAGGTCAGCTCTTTACTTTATTAGAAATACGTTGCAGTTGGACATTTGTCAGGAATTCAGTGCATGAGAGCATTTTTTTACAATTACTTTCCATCAGATACTTTATCAGTAACTGAGGGAAAGGCATCTTTAAATGAATAGTGTGATGTTTTGGAAAATAAACTCATTCTCCTTCTTGAGAGCCGGGAGAGAAGCTTTGTGTCTGCACAGTATATGAAGTACAGCCAGCAGCCAGTTAGCTTAGTTTGGCAATAAAGACTGGAACAAAGTGCAGAAAGCACAAGTTAGTATGGGGAGTGTGTGGTGGAGGGGGGGCGGGGGGAACCTGTCAAGAGTATTTCTTGTCCCAGACCAGTTGCTAGGCAACCAGTGGAGACTCCCGTAAATTAATGAACCTGGCCAAGAAGTACTACAGCACTACATCATCCAGAAATCAGAACTTTAATTTTTACACTCAAGTTTTTGCAGAGATTAAACAAAGTGATATAATGTTTTCATTTTTTTTAGCTGTATAAAGTGCTGGTAGGTGAATATATCACCTCTAGACAGAGTCGGGCGAGCTGTTTTTCACTTTTCCGACTCTTACTCGAGTCTAAACTAACTGGCTGTTTGCTGCAGCTTTATATCTCGCAGACAGACACAAGAATAATATCATCTAACCCAGCAAGAAAGCAAACAGGCATACTGGATGATACAAATGGTGTTTACAGGTTTGAATAGAAGTTAGGGCTGACTGATAACACAATAAACTTAAGGTCAAAATGTAAAAAAGCACTCAACTACCACCACTGCTCACCGTCAGCATGAGAGCTGGGTTATTTTGTCAGGCAAACACAAAACAGCTCAGCCCTGCTCAGCTTTGTTTGGTCATACAGTGAAGAAGAGGCCAAGCTGAGCACACACACTCATACGCAAACACACACACACTCAGCGGGTCCATCTGTCTACAAGGCACACACATATCGGCCATTCGCCTCCAACAACACTTACAAAGAGAACAGGTGAATATTTTAACAGTACATGTCTCCTGCTGTTGGCCCGAGTTCGCTCTCTCTCTCCCTCCCTCTCTCTCTCTCTCTCTCTCCCTCTCTCTCTCTCTCTCTCGCTCTCTCTCTCTCTGTCTCTCTCTCTCTCTCAGTGTCCCGTTGTTCCTACTCCATCCCTCTCCTCTTTCCTGTTTTGTACGAGTACTTTAAAAGCAATGCTTTTCATCAGCCCATATGCAGCAGAAAGTGTAAGGGAAACAGGGAGAAGGGGGACGGTTGGCATGCAAAAGACATCAGTTCCATTTGGTCTCAGAAACATTACCATTACATCGCATGCACCTTTCACTGTGCCACAGGATGCCACAGTCTCTGCTGTCCATATCCGTTTACCAGCAAGATGCATAGGCTGAGGAGACAGCTACCTCAAATGCACCCTGTTTTCATCTCTCATCTCTGTGTTGTGCTCTTTCCTGGTACCTGTCTTACTCTCTGTATACTGAACATCCCCCCCGCCTCCTCTTTTATTCTCTTTTTTTTTTCCACCCCCATCTCCCCTCTCTTTCACCGGTCCACTCCGACGTCAGCCCCGAGCTCCTTCCTCTAGACACCTCTGAGGGCTCCATCAAAGACAACGACTGAGCGTGCACTCTTTCTCTTTCTATCGCTCTGCCTTTCTCTCTCCTGAGAATGGCTGATTACTGTTCGCTCCATGGGCTAAGTGGGGCAGATAGAAAGCTCAGCTGGAGAGAGAGGCAGAGAATGAGTGGAGGAGAGAATCCTGTCTCTCCCCCCCCAATAGACATATCCATGTGCACTGGCAACACTAACAACAATGCAAAGCACACAGGCGCACTCACAGCAGCAAACCCTGAGCTGCACACTGGTGCACATGTCATCTATCTGTAGGACAAAAAAAAAAATCTGAGGCCTACAGAGAGTTAAAACAAGGTTTAAATAAATGGGTACAGTGAGATGTGTGAATAAAAAGCGCACACGACACCTGCACCGACGCTGACATATGCGCAAAAGCACACACGTATACAAGGTGTAAGAGAAACATGCTGAGGCAAACTGACAACGGAAATAGCAGAGGGCAGATCTGATCTCTAGTCAGCTGCAGACAGGATGCAGCAGGCAATGACAGGGAGGTGAAAACCTCACCTGCCCGTCACCTGCTCGGCCTGCCAGAAGCAAAAGCAGACATTAGGCGTTAAACGACTTGTCTTATCCAGAAAGACTGAAAATTATTGAGCAGGTGAGCGTGTGGGGCTACAGTTAGGAACAGACATCAGGACAAGCCACTCTGCTTCCTGATCAACTGGTGGATGCCTCTGCTAATTTCACCCCCCTAGTTTTTAGAATAACGACTCATTTATTGTAATTTCTCCCTCGCCAGTGAAACTAATTAAAATTAAGAATCAGTGGTGGTAACACTGATTTCTATCAGAGTCGCAGCAGGCCGGGTAAGCTCTTTACGGGGCACGATTCAGGGTCCAGGCAGGGCTGTAGAGGGGCGCAACAGGCACTGTAAGGCAGAGCTGGAAATCAAAGGTGTGACATTTGC
>NW_007578046.1:162162-239496 GCF_000690725.1 Stegastes partitus | reverse complement strand
ATGGGAGGGTATGAATACATTCGAGGACAACTGGCATTTTTTAAATTTTAGGCAGGCAGTTTATGACTTCAATTTTATCTTGGTTGACCTTTTAAAAAAACAATGTTATCATAATCTATGAATAATCAACCAGCTCTCATAAACTCAAGAGCTGAGACGAGGAAGCAGTGCCTAATAATAATGTTGAATTTTCTAAAAAATGTTGGAGCTCATTAAAACACATTCGCGGGGCAAAAGCCTTTTGCATTTTATTCAAATAATATTCGAAATGCACCTATGGCCATTTTCCACATCAGATTATACTTGAAACTCAAAGCGAGAAAAGCTACCTCCTGCATTTGTGATCATCTTTACTGCTACTTTTCCTAATGCTGACATCACTGGAAAAAAAAAATTGCTGTTTGTAAGCGAGTTCGGCGAGGAGTCCAAGCGACATGGCATGCAGCAATATGATGAGGCATCTGTCAAACCTGACTCCTGTCTTGAGAAGTTAAAATGTCGTACTTTTCGCTATTCTGCAAGACAAACAAATTGATGTATAAACTGCTGAGTATTCACTAAAGAGCAAAAGAATTCAAAGAAAGTGCACTCATGCAAAAATCTTGCATTGTACTGTACAGCCCCCCTCCTCAAAACTCCCACCGCTCTTCCCCCACAGGCTGCCAAGCCGAATTCATTTATTAATTCTTCTGGGCAAGTGTGTTACCGTGGCAACAAATGATTTCCAAGTTTAAAGTTTAATCACCATCTCCCCCGCACAGTGTCTTCTTGGCAAAGATGGTGGGACATGTGTTTTATCTCCACATAAGCTGACACGGACGCGTTCTTCATTGTCAGCTCGGTTCCAACTGTTAAGGAGGAAAGATGGAACGTGACAGAAGATGTAAAAAAAAAAAAAAAGAAAAGCTTCGAAGAGGCGATTTGGATTTGATTCGAGCTGGACTTTGATGTTTTTTTTTTAAGGAAGTTTAGTTTATTCCGAAGGTACAGTCCAACATTTGACAAACTAAGCTTATTAACTTTCTTGGCAACTCAAATGACTGATGTCACTTGATCTGTCTAATCAATATGAAGCTACAGCCGGCAGCCAGATAGCGCAGTTTAGCTAAAAGGCTGAAAACAGGAGGGCGTTACTGAGCTCTAGGGTTGCTGGTAGATGGATGTTTTTTTACCTTTAGACAGAGCCGTGCTTGCACCTCCCTTTTTTTTGTGCTTACTCTGCCACTATCAATTATTAGTAATCAAGAAGGTCAAGAACCGATATACATTTGTAGAAAGAGTGAAGATCTTTGTGTCAAAATTTTGAAAGACACAAACTTTTCAACATTTATCCATCAGTGATGATCGTCTATTCCTCATGACATGTAACCACTCAGGTAGTGCTGAGGGCAGGACACTGCTGGTGGAGAGGTGCTGCTGCATCAGAGCCAAAATGGCAGGTTTTCGTGACTTGACATTCCGACCGTTAACAATCCGACAACCTTGCTATCCGACAGCTTTTCAGTAAAACCCATAGAAAATAGCCTTAACATACCGACAACCTTGGATTCCGACTCCGACATGACATTTCCTTATTTGACATTTTATGTACCAAATAAGGATAACAGCTATTATCTGACTTAACAATCCGTCAGATTTACTTACCTTTGATGTCAACCGACGGGCCTGTGCACAAGTGCACCGGTCAATTTGGCGCGAAATCCAGCGATGCATAGTGTTCTAACAATACACTAGTTATTATAACAACTATAAACAATACATAATAACATAAATCACCCTTCAAGCATCAAGCCCTCCTTGTATCTCGACCTCCGTCTTTGCAATCCGACAGCCTTGCTATCCGACATAAAAGAACATTTAGTGTCAGATTATCAAGTCACAACTGTATTAACTGAATGGGGAACTATAAAAGAAACAATACAGATGATCTTAAAAAATGTACATCAAGATGGCACAACATTAAAACTACCTGCCAAATATGGTGTAGATGCCCTTTGTGTCACCAAAACAGTTCTGACTTATTGGATTTTGAACACTTTAGCTCTCGGGGTGTCCTGTGGTGTCTGGCACCAGGACGTTGTTTGGGTCCTGTGGGTTACAGGGATTAGGCTTGTTTATGATAAGATTTGTGGTTTGAAGGCCGGTTGAGCTCTTGGTCATTTTCCTCAAGATGTTCCTGAGCAGTTTTTGCAACATCCACAAGGGGTCCTGCTATGAGAGGCCACTAGCATCAGGGAGCGTCACTGACATGAGTTAGGGTGTGCTTGGTCTGCGACAATGATTTGGTGGATGGTACATGTCAATGCCAAGACTCAAGTTCCACAACACTGCCTGTAACAAGACGATCAATATTACACAATTCACCTGTCAGTGGTTTGATGTAGTGGCTGGAGTCCATCACAGATATGACAACGGCACACATTTTCTGGAAGAGAGTGAATAAGCAAATTTCCCAAAATGCCACACTGTTCCTTTAAGACTGATTTAAACTACATATTTCTTCTTTCTTCAAGTCCGTGTCTTAGTGTCTCAAATTCACCATCTCTGCTGGACATCCTCCTCTTTGTCTCGGACTCTTTATCAGCAACGACACACAACTTTTGTAGGTCACCGCAAAAAAATAATTAAATTAAGGTTCCTTTTTTTTTTTTTTTTTTTTTTTTTGCACCACCACAGTCTCCTCCTTGGTGACGGTCGGCGTGGTTACACCTTGTTGACTCAGTGAAAGAGAAGTGATGGCGAGTGTGTGTGATATGATGTCTCACTCGGGACAAGGGCAGCCTCGGTCCCCTCTGTGCACTGACTGATCACATTACTATTAGTGAAAGCTATTCTGTCAGGAGGAGAAGTTATGGCCCAGCGAAGGAGGGCTTCAGGGTGAAACAGGCATCCAGTGACGGGAAGCTCTCTTCAGGGGGGAACTGAGGTGATTGGATATGAAGGGTCTTAGCTGTCCTGTTCTATTTTCTTTTACTTACAAAATCTTGACTCCTTCCTGCAAAATAACTCCTTTGCTTTGGTGTTAATCAGCGTCTTCTTCCATTTGATGATAACTCTCAACAGAATTTACAGTGACAAGGCTCATGTGTAGTAGTAAACTGTACCATGTGTAACAGGTGGCTCCGATAAATGTCTTATTCTGCTATTTATGTTGGATATACCTTTGGCCTCAAATGTATCCACTCTGGCCGAACGTCGTGATCTACGTCTTCGTCTTCTGACATCTGCCAGGCACCCTTTCTTAATTCACATTCATGTTTTCCAGACACTGGCTTCATCTAATATCAAGACCCTGACATTAGTCATTGGCTAGTGGCAGCACATCCCTGACTGTGTATCATCTAGACATCTGGGCTTTGCCAGATGTCAATTTTCAAGCAAGAAAACAAATTTAAGCGAACAGGAAAAGGATTCTGGTCGTTACATCAAAATCCAGATGGTTCCTGCTGTACTGTTCTGTATCTCACAGGCCTCTATGTGCGCAAACAATTTTTTTTGGATCAGCATGCTTCTGCCTAAACCTTTTACAGTCCAAGTTAAAAATGACTTATGTAATATAAATGGATGGAGAGACACAATGAGGCTTTGAGCAGAATGCTAACATACTGATGTTTAGCTGGTAAAATATCTAATATATTCACCATTTCAGTTTAGCGAATTAGTATGTTAACATTCCCTATTTTGCACGACACTAAGTTAAGGCTGCAGCTAACGATTAATCGACTAATCATTTTTACGATTATCCGATTAATCATGGTTTTGTTTTTTTGTTGTTGTTTTGAAACAGACATTTTTGTTTAGCCTTTATTTACCCAGGTAAGTTATTAAGAACAAATTTTCATGAAGAAAAAGAAAAACACAAGAATTGTGCATTTTACAGCATTGTTTTTAATTTCTGTGAAACAGCTCAAATCAGAAGGAACACAATTAGCTTTATATCTACCAGGGCTCCAGACCAACTCTTTCACTGGTGACACTGGTGCAACCAACTTTCTCATTTGGTCGCACCTACCACCTGATAAAAGGCAAAATATACGACTTGCTGAACATTTTCTTTTCAATAGACTCGACAAATGACTGATGTTCCCTAAACGCCCCACATAGTAGGCTGTTGTAGCTGCTGTTAGCATGGGTGGTGTGCTCAGACAGGTATGCGACCAAAACGGACTTTAAAAACTGTAAACTAGGGTGTTCTAGGGTCAGATTTGTTCAAAATGACACAGAGTGATTTTTTTTTAACATGCGCCCTTTTCTATGAGCAGAAAAACATCAAATGGAGGTGCACTTTGTTTTTCACGAGAAGATCTCATTTTTAAGCGTAAATACCGCAGTACACCAAAGTTATCAAAGTACTACTTTCCACCACTGTGGTTAACACAGCAGCTTCCTGTGCCGGTTACAGCAACACTAATAGAGCTTCATGATCATCATGCACTTGCATCAATGCGACCGCTTGAAAATTTAACTCACACATTCTCAAAAAAAGGTCGCAGTCTGGAGCCCTGTCTACCTGGTCAGTCGAAAGCTTTTTCAATTCAAAGCATCAAACACAAAAAATGAGGTAAAATTGTCAAAAAAATAAATAAATTTGTTTTTGCAAAGTTTGCAGGTCACTCGTCTTTTTTGGAGATTGGAGAATGGAGATCTTCTCGTTTTACTTCGAACTTTCGCCAGCCACCTCCACTACGTATAGAGTCATTAGGCTTCCCCCTCTGTGGACCCTTGTACCAAACTTCATAGTAGGCGATCTAAAAGTGGTTTAGATATTTCAGTCTGAAACAGAGTGGCGGCTTACGAAACTGAGCGACAGACTGGTATATCCCTTGCACTGGTCGACTAAATATGTTTGATCACATTTCTTATCCAGTGTCCTTCCGTCTACAGTAATAAACAAAGCCTCACAGAGAACAAATATTTCCAACTGACCTCTCAGCTGGACTCCTCTATGGAGACCACATCATGTTAGACGGATGTGTGACCCACGTCTTCCGTAGATAAACTGATGCATCTGGCAACGTCGCCTGATGTGGCCTCGCCAGATCTGTCGTTTTGATCCACATCACCGCTCACCGAATCACAGACGCAGGGCGACAGCGGCGTGTTTCCAGGCCTCCGTCTGACGCAGGCCACATCTTTGAAGGCAAAAGGGGGGGGGGGAGACAAACATGTCTTTAGAAGTGAAGGATCTGAGGGATCTATCAGAAACAGAGAGGGAGGAAACAGAGGGGGAGTTAGTGAGAAGAGGCATGGAGAGGGTGAATATAAAAGACAACACAGGGAACATAAAACAGGAGGGGGAGACGGAGGGGAATAATGTGGACAACAGAGTCGGATCTGGAAGGGGAGAGCCTGGCTGGCGTCCTTTGATCAAATTGTGAACGTTTTCAGCAAGAAGCACACGAGAAGTTAACCAAGCCGCGTCCTTAAATGCTCCACAATATTCTCTCACAAAAATAATGCAGACAGCCGTAGGATCGTAGGTGTAGTGAGACCTTTCATCAGTCAGTTCCCAAATAAGCTCTTAAAACATGGGTAAAAGTACTAAATTAGGTGAAATTACAGCAACTTGATACCTAATTTTATCATTTTAAAGTAGCTCAGAGACAAAAAAAAAAAAAACTAAGAAACTAATACTTACCTCTCATATCTGTTTGCTCCATATTGAAACTGCAATGATTTATCAATTAATTATCAACTATTACATTAATCAGCAATTATTTTGACAATCCCTTAATCGGTTTGTGTAAAATTTCAAAGGAAAAAAAATCTCAGATGCCAGCTTCTTAAACTTGAACATTTTCTTTGTTCCTCCTTCATCTTAAACAGAATATCTTTGGATGTTGGACAAAACAAGACATTCAAGGACGTCATCTTGAAATTTGATTGACACTTTTCCCAATTTTGTTACATTTTTAGAAAACGAACTACAAATTCCTTAAGAAAATGATCAGCAGATTAATCGACAATGTTAGTTGTAGCTCTATTACATATGAAGCTGTTCAGCAGGCTGTTAGCTTAGCATAACCACTGTAGGACATCAGTGACCTTTAGAAATGAGAGGCTATTGTTTCAACCTTTAAACACAGCTGGGCTTTATTTTAGTTTGTTATTGCCCAACTATCACGCTAAAGCCAGCAGTCGGTTAGCCTAGCTTGGCTTAGCTTAGCACAGACACTGAAAACAGGAGATCGGGTCTGGATGAAGGTTAAAAAAATACAAAAACAGCAGCAAAAAAACACTTTTATCAGCTTCAGCAAGACAAAAAATACACACATTTCAACAAATGCTAAGCTCCTCTTTTAAATATGCAGAATTCTAATTGTGAATAATTCTCCTAAACCTTGTGACTCTGTGAATACCAGCCAGCTGTCAGACTTAATGAATACACTGTAGCTTGCGGCGAGAGCTTAGTGCTCTGCTATATTTAAAGTGTTTTTCTCTATTTAAAAGTACAGTCGAGACTCGCTGATGCTCGTTGAGCCCCGTACAGCGAACACAGCCATTTATAGAGTCTGCAACAGGTGTCCATGCAAAGATTACAATTACACCACATCATCAGCCGCGATGAAGAGTCTCTATATTAGTCGTCATCTGGCCTCATGTGAGGGATTTGCATCTGTTCATCACCATTTAAGAGCAGGCAGAGGGAATCATCTGGAGGAACTGAATTAGACAACTGTATTCTCAAATGGTGAGTGTACACCGGTCAGCTTCGATGCTTTTGTTTTTTTTTTTTAAAGGCACAAATACACGATGAGGAGCTACATATTAGCAGCCTGATCATGATTTCATAGAATTCATTAATTCTAGTGCATCTTTTGACACGGAGACCTTGTAATACCTCACGGCACTTGTAATTCTGCACTTTTGCCAAACCCATAAACTTGCAAATGTGAATACTTACTTCATAGCTGAAATAGGCAAATGTGGCTAAACGGCATAAATTGTATCACAGTAGTTGAATATTTAAGACTGTAAAATTGCTCAGCTAAACACTGAGCAGTAAATTTCAAGAGAGTTAATTTAATTGCTTGTGGAGTCATTTCTCCTGTACATATACATGTTTCCCCAATAACTGCAAGTTCATTCCTACTTTTAATAGAATCAGTGGTAGCTGATGTTTTGGAGTGCAAGTCGGTTCCAGGATGGTGGCAGATTACAAGTCAGTGAATAACAATCCACAGACTGAATATTTATATCGTACCCACACTAATAGCGGTTCTCTGAAAAAGGTGCTGAGGTGGTGTGTATTTAAAAGTTCTTACTTTCCGACTCATTTTCATTTGGTGGCAGACCCAGCAGGCAGAAGCAGGTGGTTTCTGCAGCTGCAGAGTCAACATTCAGCAGGTGCTGACACACACAATCCCTCCACGAACTGTCTGTAAACACACATACATAAGTCTCACACATCCTTTTAAAAAAATGCATCAGTAAATAAAAACGCATTCTGGATAATTTTGGATTATTTCTCGGATGAGGAGAGGGAATACTTCAGGTCAAATGTCCAAAAGGAATCCTCAACAGAAACAGACCAGTGGGTGAAGCTGCAACATGGGTTTCTGACTCCACCTGCTGGCAAAACTGTGTAAATGCTGTGATTCAAATGCAAACCTGTACTGTGGTGCTGGACAGTTTGAGAAATCTTCAGGATTTCTACATAAATATGATTGAAAACATCATCAGGTTTTAAAAGGCGTCCAAAAAATAGACAAAGAGAATCAGCTAATCAAATTAAAATAAATAGCATTATATACTACATATTACATTATATATTACATATCTGCAATGGCAAAGATATGTGAACTTTTGCTTTCAGTATCTGAAGTGAACCAACAACTGCAGGGGTTCCCAGTTACTGTTGATCAGTCCTGCACACCAGCTTGGTGTCACTTTAGTCTATTCCTACTCACAGAACAGCTTCAACTCTGGGAGGTTGTCGTTTCACATTAACTTCTCACTTCAGCTCCTTCAACAGCATTTCTACTGGATGAAGAGCAGGACTTTGGTCATTACAAAACAAAACCCTTGTTTTTCTTTAAGCATTCTTTGGTAGAACAAACTGTGTCACTTTTCTTGAGATTCAGTTCATTGACAGGTGTTCTGACATTTTCCTTTACAGATAGGTTTGTAATCTTTTTTTTAATTTTTAGCCTGATAAGCATTAACAAGTCTTTTTGGTCACACTCTGACACATTTCAGACTCTTATAGATCACTCTTCTTTGAGTAAAACACAATGTCCATTTACACCTGATCGCTAAACCGATGACTGAAAACAACTGGCTTTAACTTCCCCTTCATTTTAGCTGCTTGATCCAGAAGGTTTGGCCACTCACACAGATATTATTGCATCGTTTTCCTGAATAAATAAATAACCAAGTGTTGTGTTTTTGTCTTATTTACAATTCTATAATACCACAATTTCACTTAGCAGACGCTTTCATCCAAAGTGACGTACATCTAAGAATAGATACAACACGAGCAAGGATCTAATCAGGAGAAAACAATCTAGATAAGAGCCATAGAACAAATTGAAGTGTGATAGGGCGTTGATGCCAGTAGCAGGCTGTGTGGGAGGTAATAGGATTTTTTGTTTGTTTGTTTGTTTGTTTGTTTTGTTTGTTTTCAGGCAGTCAAGTGCAAAGGTGTTCAGTGAAGAATTTAATTGGTTTCTCTTTAGCTGATTATAGGACAATGCAAATATGATGTTGTTCTAGGTCATATTTGTAAAGAAAAAAAGAAAATTAAAAATTACTCAAAAACTTTCAAGCACCATGTGAGTATAGAGCGTTAGAAAGCTTGTCCATATATGTATGTGTGTGTGTGTGTGTGTGTGTGTGTGTGTGTGTTTGAATTCAATAAGGATAACAGGTAACAGTTCACTCTGTTATACCAGTTCATAAAGTCAGTGGGTCAAAGATGGTTGTGCATTTAGAAGTAGGTCAGCTCTGAAGCTCTGAAGCTGTTCAAATGGAGCAAAGTTGCACTTACACCTCCATTATGTCAATATAACCGCTACTGTCCTTCAAAACCTCTTGGGAGGGAATCAAGGGCATCACCTGGTAAATGTAGGCACCATGGACAGGCATTAAAGTCACGAGTAAACACACCGCTAATCATAAAGCCACACACTGTATCCCAGTGCCGCCACGGGACTCGAACCTCCGACCTTCATGTCCCAAACCGCGTTACTTTAACCACTCGTCACCGGAATAATAAACTTATATCCCGAGTGGGCCAAACACGAACTGATGACAACCGGAGTTTTGCTTATACACACACCTGGTGCTGGACCAAGTGACAGAAAAACCTTCCTACAGGCTTCATCTAAGCACCAACACACCGTCTGACAGAGGACCAACCAGCCAACATAAGTGACAACACCTCCATGGTTGTGTACACACTCTTAGCTTAGCCAACAAATAGCTTTAGCTTTGTTCACTTTAGCTTTTCTGCGAATACACCTCGAGCAACAGGCAAATAGCTCATTTAAATGAAGAAACAGAAGAGCAAAGAAGGGAGCAAAGGTATGTCGTCTGATATTTGAGACGTTAAACTCGTTAAAAGTTGTACTTACATACGTTTGGCGGTAACTTGGGAGAGAAAGGCGGAAGTGGAGGTAGAGAGAGCTCAGTTATTTATTAGAAGAAGAAGAAGAAGAAGATAAAAATAAATGAAAAAAAAAAACTGCCAGATTTAAGCTGTTTTAAAAATGAATTCAAAATGTTTTTATCCTGCTTGAATCTTTTTTTATTATTATTATTTTAATCCAATTAGACTGTAGAAAACATTTGCCATGTTGCTTAAATGTTCTTGATCTTTTAGTACATTTTATTTTTGAATTAATTATTATTAATTAAAATTTGATGTTTGCACATAATTGTCAGTCATACTCTGTGCCTTGCCTTTTTTTTTTTTTTTTTTTTGGTATATCTTTACGAGAAATTGTAATAAGATTCGTTTAAAAAATAATGCAAATAAAAAATTTAAGTTCCTGGTGATAATAACACCGCTCAGGTTTCTCTGTCTTGCAGAGACTCCTCATCAGCCTGAACAGCAGCAGGTATTATTTACACATCTGCATGAACCATATTTGAGAATTCAGTTGCTTTATATAAGCTTTAAAATATGTTATGTGGCTAGCTTATGGAGGAGCTACAACTGCTTTTAAATGCACTGGTAACATCCATCCATCCATCATCTATACACCGCTTAATCCTCACTGGGGTCGTGGGGGGCTGGAGTCTATCCCAGCTGACTTAGGGTGAAGGCAGGGGACACTCTGGACAGGTCACCGGTCTATCACAGGGCTACTGGTAACATTGATTCACAATATTAAAAATTAACACATGATGTCATTTTTACATCTACAGTCTCCAACATGCTTGTGTAGGAGGTTCTACTGTTGTCAGAGTATGTTGTAAACAAAGTGTGCACTTTTTTAAAAATGTTGTGGCGACAAATGTGAATTAAACTCTCCAATAATTAGCCAATAATTATCCCAAAATAGCAACTTTGTGGTGCAGACATTGTGTCTATGCTACAGAGATAATCACTAATATGTGTATGAATCTATTTATAATTATGTGTTACATCCAAGTAGTAGTGATCTGACCAAGTTTTCTACATAGCGAACATTAGATAGTGGGGTAGTGAATGAGTGAACAAGTTTGCAATCGTGTACAATTTAGGTCTTCTTCTTTTATTTTTTCTCTAGTTGCTAATTAGACATTCCTAGTTCCCAGTTTTCATTAAATGCAGCATTGACTTGCCACTGCCTGAATACTGGTTAAAATAAAATCTACACAGCACCATCTAGTGGCTATATTCTGTCACTTCTCTGAAACCTCCCAGAAGATGTTTAAAGTGAAAGAAAACCCATCAGAAAGTATAAAAACAAAACTGTGTTGTGATCTATAAAGCAACATGCAGTGTGTGTTAAAGTCAATGCACAACAACAATGCTTCATTTGTACTGATATTTAATATTTAGACATGGGGCAACAGCCATTTTTACAGCACATTTTGCATAATTTATCAATACCTCCTGTATACAATCACAAAACCATGACAGTAGATTTTTTTCTGTTTTACTTACAAGTGAAAAACCAGACAGGTTTTACAAGCATAATCTTTGTACAGTCAGCATACATCATCAATATTTATTCTCCATAATTTCCTCCTCTATAACATTTTTGTTCTATATCTTCCTCTACCTCCATCTTGTTTTTTCTTTAATAATATCTGGACACAAAAATAGTATGAACCACCAACGAAACATGCAACATCCAGTGTGAGCACATTTAAATTCTCCTGCAACTACTTGAGTTGTTTAAGATAGACTTCTGTGTTAGACTCTGGTAAACTTTTTATTGTTTGGTGTAAAGGGTCGGGTAAATCTGGGTCCCTACAGACAGACGTAAGCTCCTTTCTCAAGTCTATCCGCTGTACAGTGATCAAAAGAAAAAAACAACTTCCTGTTTACTTCTATGATCACACACCTTTTTTTTTCTTTTTTTTTTTTGTCTGCTAAAAGACCTATTGCTCCCCCAAACCCCAGCATAAAAAAACTATGTATTTACAAGGTTGGAAATAGAGAGATGGCATCTGTGTGTGTGTGAGTGTGTGTGTGAGTGTGTATAAGTGTGTTTAACGAGAGATTTTAGACTTGATATTTTTCGACAGACAACACTTAAAAGAAGAGAAATGCATCTGAGCCAATGACATGCGTGGACTTGGAATGAAGCACATCAAATTAGGAAAAACAAACCAAAAAAACCCACTCACATTGACCTCAAAACTACTGTCAGTTCAGGTATAGTGTCTGTTGATTACAATGTTCTTTTTTTTTGGTCATACACATGGAAAATGAAGCCATTCAAAGGGGAAGTGCATAAAAAGATGGAAATCGTTTGAGTAGGAATGTTCTTTTTTTCGTTAACTTGATTCATCGCTACGTGGAATTGACACTTATCGCATGTGTATGTGTGTTTGTGTTCGTGCACAAGGGCAAAAAAGTTGGTTCTCTGAGTTTCAGGCCCTCTAAACATTGTAAACAAGCACTACATTGTGTATAAAAACAAAACTTTTTTTCTTCTTCTCCTGTACACCTGATATGTACTGTAAACAAATATAATACAACATATGAAAACAGTCTCACAGGCAATAAATAAAAGATTCAAAGAGCAATACAAAAAAAATCACACGTTAAATCAAAATGTAAAAAAATATTAAAGCAGTAACCATTTCGTGAACACACAGCAGTGCAAAATTAAAATAAATCAATATAAATGCTTCCTCTCCTGACCAAGTGTCACGTTTCTGGCAAGTCAAGATGCAGCCGCTGCCGTTTTTTTTTAATATAGTAGATGTTGCATAGAAATCACTCAGATATTAAGTGTAGTTTCACTGCGAGGTTTGACTGAAAATGTTGAATGAACCATTTGTACTGTTTCTTGACCCCCCGTACAAGCACACTTTTCTCATCACAGAGTTTTAAAGACACAGACAAATTAACGCATAAACGGTAATATCGAGACAAATGAAAAAAACTTTAACATGCTACTGCAATAGCGGTATCTCAGGATGGTAATAGTGCTTTTTTTTTTAATGGATAGCTTCTGGAACGTTTGTCTTTTGTTCGCTACAACATCTCCCGATGCTGCTTTATTGTACCTCTCTTCTTTCCTCACCTTGAAAATAAAAATGTTTAGCAGGATGATGATGATGATGATGTCGGTTTTTACATTCTAAGCAGAAAAAGTGCAAAATACCACAAAAGCGTGCGTTGGTGAGTCGACTGCCCTTATGAACCAAAGCGAGACGGACGTAAGACTGTGCTGGGATCTCACAAAGAAAAAAATCTCATATGGTAAATGTCTCACATTCTAAGGGGCATCATGGGTAAATAAAACTTCTAAGTCACAATCATCAAGACTCGATTGTCTGTGATAAAGATATTTATATATCTATTTATATATGTTAAAATTAATATCCAGCTATTACTATATACAAAGTGAACCATAGAAGTGTTTTTTTTATGTGTGTGCAGAACATGTGGCACTGCATACCAATAGATAAACTCATGCGCACAATATATATAGTGTCCAATTTAATATATATTCATATTTATCAAACAATAATTGTCATTTGATAAAACTCAGGTGAAAGGGTGGGGAACAAGTAGTTTTTGTTCATAAATTCAAAAACATGCTTGCTGATATTTTTCTTTTCACTTGAATTGGAATGCTAGGTAGTGTGTTAGAAAATATACTTCCTTCCCAGGATAGATTTTTAAAGTACTTAAATAATTGAGGAGAAGACAAATGATAGAACTCTAGGCTAATATCATAATACAAAAATAAATAAGAGGCCTCTGTAGCAGAGTCTTCAATATTTCATTCCCAAAATGCTTTGTAAATCAATAAAATCTGGCTGATCATAATAAAGCAATGAGGAGCGCCCGTTTTTTTTTAAAGAATCTTTCATGGATAAAACATCTAAATAAATAAACTAGAATCTACAAGTGTGTCCATTCCCTGTATCTATTAAGGTTTCTCTTCTGTGTGAATGACTGTGTGCAAAGTTGTCGAAAGTAACCGTGTGTGTGTGTGTGTGTGTGTGTTTGTGGATTAAAGTGTGTAATACCTGGTTGATTCCGCGCTTCACCTCTGAACTCAGCACCTGTGTTCTCCTCAGCCCCGGCTACACTACTGTACACTGTACGTCCTGTAAACATGTGTTCATGTCTTGTAAACACATCACTGCTCCCTCCAAACATTACAGAAATCACCATCTGAAGGCATCTTCCAAAAACTCAAGCTATCTGAGCCCTGAAACAAAGGTTGAAGAAAGAGATATTTTACCTCTCGCGCTCCCCCAAACCACCCTTCGCCCCGACCCCCGAGACAAGTGGATCAGTGTTACACGTGTTGAACCCAAGTAGTAGATTTCAGAAGCCTCTTTGCCTCTCAGGGTGACTTTAGTTCCTCCTATGAGTGGATCTGGGCGGTGCTGGCGAGCAGCTTGTGCCAGCTCACCACTCGCTTGCGTAGGTCGACTTTGTCCAGCCACACGTAGGCCTCCCCGATGAGGGTCTTCTTCATAAACTTGCCCCCGTTGGACACCAGGAACAGCTGGTGTGAAGACGACAAGAAGTAGCATGTCATATGATTCAGTATCTGAGCAAATATAGTACGTTCACAAAAGATAGCACATGTTTTAAGTTATACTTTAGACCAGGGGTGTCCAATCTTGGTGATCGAGGGCCACAGTCCTGCATGTTTTAGATGTTTCCCTCTTCCAACACACCTGATTCAAATGATCAGCTCATCATCAAGCTCTGCAGAAGTCTGATAACGATCCTGATCATTTGAATCTGGTGTTTTGGAAGAGGGAAACATCTAAAACATGCAGGACTGTGGCCCTCGACGACCAAGACTGGACACCCCTGCTTTAGACTGCCGGGGGATTCCAGTGATGCACTGAGCTCCTATCCTCGACGCTCCCTTCTCTTTCTTCCATACATTTATACATCACCATTACATATCACTAACTCTGTGCTTGTTCTCTCTGCGGACGTCTCTGGATCTGGAGCTTCACGTCCCAGATCTGCAGCTGCTGGCCTCACCGACCTCCAAAAATATTTATTGTTCTGTTTGTATTGCTTGCTCTCCATCTGCTACCCTACTATCCCCAAGCCCCCATCTCCACTCTCACCCTGAGGCAGATGACCACCTTTCCTGAGCCTGGTTCTGTCTGAGGTTTTGTTTCCCCCTCTCTCCTTTCCCCCTTTCATCTTACTACGTTAAGCGCTGTGAGGTGACATATGTTGTGAATTGTGCTACATAAATAAAACTGAATTGAACTGAACTTTAAGCATGTACTAAAAGGTTGTTCCATCTCCAATCATTAGGGGCCTTCTGCTCCATCACCTCTGAGTTGCTTCAAACTTTTTTTTGTTTTGTTTTTTTGTTTTTATCATAAACTACAGAAATTTAAAATGTTATCTGTGAAATTTTACATTGATATATCAAATACTTTCCAAATTTAAGATAGAAATTGCCAATGGACCCATTTTTCAGTCAATTGAAATCTGAGGCTACATTTGGATGACAATATCTCAGGAACTATTGAAGACAAAAGCCTGACATTTTTTTACTGTTATTTCTCATCATACCATTGATACTTTATCTGCAATAGATCTGATAGTTTTTGATTATCAGTGAGTTGAATTATGAAAATATGGAAGTTTTCATGAAAAGTCCCATCTTTAAACACACATTAACAAAAAAGTCGATGATGCAGAAGTCAGCCAGTGATATTTCCTGAACCTGTTGTTGCATGTTACAATAATGTAAAAAAAAACAAAAAAAAACATCTATAATACTTAAAATATAAAAGACTGTGTCATAAAAATGTGTTTTACTTGGAAAGTATTTCATATATCAAACTAAAATCGAACAATTATCTTCTAAATATCCATTTTTAGGGCTATAAACAATTTCAGGCAAATCAAAAATGATCAAGCAGAAATTTGATGTTTCTTTCTTCTTTCTACTTGTCAAGTCTGCTGCTTCCTGATTCCCAGTCTTTACGCTAAACATTTAGCTTCACATTCACACACACGAGAGTGAGTTCAATCTTGACGTCTACCTCCTGGCAAGCCAGTGAATAACTACATTCACATTGTTAATTGGTCAGCATATGGATGATTACAGAGTGTCTATATTCTGCAGCTATGACTCCTGTGTTTGTGTGCACGTTAGCTACCTGTAGCGAATGTCCGGTTGGATTCATACAGAAGCGGAAGGTTTCGTTAAAGGACGGCTCGCGGTCGTGACGACACACTCTGGTCTTTTTCTTGATGATCCTTTTCTGGGTGGCAATATTGACCACGTAGAGCTTCACGTAAAGATCTGTGGATACAAATACACACTCACATCAAACTGTAATGAGTATTTCTTATTTTTGAGAGAAAGTCCTGGAGGAGGCCATCTGCAGGGAAAGCCTTAGTGTCAGGTTCCAGCTTTTTGTAAAGCAGGTTGTTCATCGCTCTTTTTATGCTTTTATATTGTCTTTGTATTGTTACTGTCAATAATAATTTTCTTAGAACTTTAATAACATTTTATTAGTCAATAAAAACATGTCTGTTCCCCGTGTTGTGATGGCAGTATAGTTTAGGAAGCATAAGGATGTTTTTTTTCAGCCCACAGATGGGCGGCTCTTGCTTCATTGGAGTGTGAATGTGTATTTATGGATGAACACTGTGTAAAGCACTTTGTAGAACTGAGCTATGGTTTAAAAGGCATTTTATTAACGCAGACCATTTACAATAAATCCTCCAATGTAGCCCATCTGCATCAGTCATGTGTTCTATATTGTTTTCTCCCTTTGGTCAGGATGCTCATAAAACAATATGAAACCCTTCATGCAGGAACTCATACATTCATTATGAAAACACACACCTAATTTGCAACTGCACTGAAAACTATAATTTCATATCAAGCAAAAGGTATGTTTTAGTCAGTGACATGCAGAAAAGAAACATCCAATCATTCAAACTCTCACACGGCCATCATAACAATAAAGTGCTACTGTTATGAGTCACTGCAGAGCAACCATATATTATCTATGGAAATAAAGCTGCGTGTGCAGGTCCCATCTGGAAGCAAATGCAAATCAAACAAGTGGCAGGCAGCTTGGGTATTAGGATGTAAATATAACAAGAGGAGGCGAGGTGGGCAGCAATCTGTGTTATACAGAGGGAGAGAGATGTCTGATTTTGTGGTGCACACCAGAGACGTTCGTCTAAATAATAATGCATACAGCCGTCTTTAACTGTAAACCACTGTTGCATCATCGAAGTTCTGTATCCACTTTTCCATCATTGTCCTCAAACATTGTTCTTGAAATGTATTGCTAGTCATAGTAGCAGTCCTTGCAGATCACACTAACAGCCATGTTTATCAATGAGCCACCCCTGTGTCAATGCTGTTTTTAGCCAAGTGTGTAGAAATAGATATATATGTGGAGTACATACTATTGGAGAAGTAGAAACTCTACCAGGGAATGTGGGCTGGGAAACATAATGAAAGTACCAGTTGTTCTGCATCTATAAAAACCGGCGAACACTTAGTGGTGTCTCAGATGCCAAAACAAGTGTTTGTGTGGGCTTCGCAGCTGTGATGTAAAAAATGATATGTATCGTTTTAGCTTCTTGAATATGACAGCGCCTCAACGAGAGGCTTGACAGAAGGGAGAAAACACCATAAATGAATAAGTTATTGTGGCTAACCTTAGCCGTCCTGCATGTTACTGTGTGTCACCACATTATGTACGTTTTCCCGTGTGTACAAACATGCACGGCAGTGAGCACAGGTGGATTTGTTTCATTACCAGGCAGGTGGTCCGGACTCTTGAACTTGTAGGTGATGTTGCGACACTGAAGAATCTCAAGGACCAAGTGCTCACCCTCCGTCTTCATCTCCTTCTTCAGAGCGATCTTAATCTCCCCCATGACCTGGGTCTTACCTAAACACACGCACAAATGAAGTCAAGCATAGTGTATGCATGGGTTTGAGGTTGTGTATCAGCTAAAAACCTAACTTTTAAGTGTGATCAAAGTAATTATTTAACCTTTATTTAACGAGGTGGGTCCCATTGAGATTGCAAGATCTCTTTTTCAAAGGAGCCCTGGCCAAGACGGCGGCAGCACCAAGTTACAGTTATTCACATCAAACATTAAAAAGCACATACATCAATAAACATGCAGTAGCAACTCGCAAAGGAAGGCCTAAACAGGAGGAATCCTAATTGGCAAAGAAGGAAAGCATTTACACACTCCAATGGAATCTGCCTCTATATCAGGGGTGTCAAACTCTGGCCCGCGGGCCAAATTTGGCCCGCTTTGTAATTATATTTGGCCCGCAAGACAATACCAAATGACTACTAGAGCTGCCCCGGATATTATACTGTACAGCGCATTCACCGCTAATACTACAAATCCCATAATGCCCTGTTGTTGTTTTGGCACATCAATCAGGACAGGACCCAGAAACTCCCTCTCCTCTGTGACAGTAGGCATAGCGACTTCACACTACAACTGTCACTGTGCCATTGATGTGTTTCTTTATTTATAATTTGATTTTGCATGTCTCCACTATTAAGTTATATATAATGTATGGTAATAAGTGTTGCTTGTTCCATATTCAATGTTAAAGCAAATTTTTTTTCGGTCCATATTAAAAGGTTAATTTGTTCAATGTTGGCCCGCGACTTTGTTCAGGTTTTAAATTTTGGCCCACTGTGTTTTTGAGATTGACACCACTGCTCTAGACCCTTCACCACATTTTTAAAAGCCCTAGTCGGGATCTTGTAGCTGTAGTTCAGCCTGCAAGTGATTCCAGGCTGTAGAGGCAGAGAACATAAAAGCCTGTTTGCAGAGTTCAGGGACAGTCAATAAAAGGATGTCAATCGAGCGCAGACAATAATTACTGGTTTTAAAAAATATATACCCACAAATATACTAATGTGTGAGTCTACGCATGGTCACTGAGGGCCACTGAACCCTGGCATACAGGGTGCAACGGTGAGTGAGAGCTTTGCAGCCTGTGACAAACCTCAAAGTGCCATGGTACACAGTGTCCAGGCAATGCAAGCATAGGGCAGGGGCATGCATATACATCAAGTAGAGGGAGGAACGTAGCCTCAACCAGGTTTTCCTAGCAGCATAATTGTTTGACTTATTCCCTCCTGCAGCTCTGTCAGAGTGTCCGCCCTCTACTGGACACTAAATGTACCCGCATGATGAGTGATCTCAAATATGGCCTGCAAGCAATCACATTTATTTGTTTAACAAAGATGATGAGAAGTTATGATGAGACCTGCATAGCCTCTAGTTGCCTTGGCAACTGAATGGGAATGACAGTTGTGAAAGCTGGGTCAACAAGACCCTGGCAAACAACGACTGTAGCCTGTATGTGTGTGTGTGTGTGTTGCCAAGAGAGACACACGCTGACACAAAAAGACTGGGAGCAGATGATGAAAAGATAAAAAAGATGAAGTGGAGGTGTGAATACATATAAATGTGTTAAGCTCCAGTCTCACACTTTGCTGTAATTCTGAGAGTGAGATAACAAATCTCAGGTCTCGCTTTTTAAGGTCATCCTGGCACGACTGCGTTAGTCATAATTACATGACTCATAATGTCACAAGGATGAGGGAGGAATGAGAAAAGTGAGCAAAGAGAGACTGATGGAAGTCACATGTAAATGGGTGTATGTTTGATGTCAGTGACGTACAGCAAATCTGTCAAATACACATACAAAGAACATATGTTTTTAAGCGATTAGAATTATTACATAAATCTATCAAGCTGTAATTTTTATGACTCCTTACATCTGAGCCTAAAGCTTCTTTAAAGTGATGTTCAAACTGATGTATAATGTGATGCATTACTGTATCTTACATCCATGTATTGACACAGCTATGAAGACACACATACTGTACAATAGATGCATGACTGACCTTCGGCGTCACCGTGTCCCATTGATGATTTCATCACATCTGTTCCATTTGGGATCTTTCCACTGAAAAAAAGAGAAAATCCTTGAAATTATATAACTACACAACATCTGATAGTACAGTGTATCAGTGTGCGTGAAGTACAGCAGAGCCAGGAGGAGTCTGGCTCCCATTAATAACACATAAGCTCCCCTGAAAATGTGATTTGAGAAATTTTGGGGGGCTCTATAATATTTACAGCGAGGCTATTTTTTGATATCGTCATCATCAAGGATAATTTAGATTTAGATTCCTTTATTGTCATTGTATACATAGAGCATACACGAGATTCAAATGCGCTTATGGAGACGGTAATACAAAATATACAAACAATGAAATAAACAGTAAAAATACAAACCCATCCCCATATTTGCGATTCGTACATATACACTGTATAAGTGCAGAGTGCAGTGAATATAGACGTTATTGCACAAATTTGAATACTGCACTTCATGTATAAAAGTAGACTGTTATGAATGTTCAGTTCATGCATGAGAGCAATTCATCTGTGTTTTACCTAAACAAAGACATACATGGTATTCTTGCCATCACTATTGAATTGTGGTGGCTCAATATCATAAACCTCACTCCCTTAAAGATAAAAAACAAATGGTTTTCTTAGTCATCTTCTTACGAATAGGAAAAATGATAAGTAAAAACTAAACTGAGGGACTTATAAATCTTGTATCTGTTTTTTTCTGACCATGATAAAGTGAAAAAGAGTTTGTCCACTGCAGGACATTATCTGTTTCCAGTGGTGGCAGGTGTGTCAGAAAAATGGGCTTAATTTTGGAAAAAAAATTCAACTGACTCACAATCGGGGCACCTGGAAGATGGCACTGTCCACCTCGTTTGTCTCCCCGTCCTCGTCCAACAGGCTGTAGGCGCTGCCGCTCAGGCCGCTGTCCAGTGAGGCCGCCGTGACCGGAGCATCGCTGGATCTGTAGCTCGACCGAGCTGTGCAGAGATACGACCACACCCGTCACGACAAAGAGAAAGGAAGACAAATTGCACCTCTGCCGGGATCCAAGAATGTAAAAACTAGGGCCAAGAAGCATTAGTTAATATCTGCAGCAAACCCAGAATCCATCATAATAAACTTTAATATTTTCGAATAATTTATGCCACAGTCAAAAGGAGAAGCTTATTTAAAAGCACACAAGACTGGACTGTAATGAAGAGCACACAAACATCGAGGACTCGCGAGAAGCGTATGGACAAAACGGTGTGTTTAGACTCTTTCTCTCAACAAAGACAAGACAGTAATAAGTCACATATAAAGTTGAACAAAAAAAAAACAAATAAATCCAGAGAAGTATCACATATATATGTTTATGCAGACTTAACAAGAGGCACAAAGACCCTACTGACATTGTTAGTCATCTATATGAATTATCAATCGTGTTTGTATTTCTTAAGCTCAGTACTAGCTTAGTTTGAACACTTAAATTACATGAATATGCCGTAGTTTCATATCTGGAGAACTTTAAAGGATGTTTATGACTGTGCCTTTACATTATTGTTATTTTTTTTAAAACCCAGTTTACATGCAAAATACTTTAGAGGAGTTTAAATGTTTTAGATTTCAACCAGCTGATCAGGCAGTGTGATAGAGTATGAATGATGTAAGATGCGTGGATGCGGTGCAGAAAAAGGGTCCATGCCGACACGTTTTTCTTTCGGGCCCCTCAACACCATGTCACTGACGGATTGCAAAACGCTCACTAATAGCAGTTCAATGGAGCAATAGGAGAGTCGTGACGCAGCACATGTGGCAGCGGCACAGTGTTGACTCTCGATGAATCGCATCACAGTTTGAGACATTGATTTCCTGGTATTAGTGAACTGTGTTGGCGGCCATTAAGAAAATGTGTCTCGCTGCATGAATCTCTGGTGATGTGGCTGAGTGCAACTTTCTATGACTTCCTATTTCTTTTTTTTTTTTAGCTTGTAAGACTCCCCTCTTTCTTTCTTTCTTTCTTTCTTTCTGCAGGTGTGCGTTAGTAGTATCGCATCCTCTCTTTCTCTCACTCTCTCTTTCTCTCCTCGCTCCATCTGTGCTGCAGTCACACGACAGAGTGGAGACTCTTGGGCAAACTCTCACCTCCGATGCTCTGCGGCCTCTCTTCTGACACGGCTTTCCTGAGGGTCAAGTGTCTGCCGTCTGTTCTGCTCCCTTTGGTCGACACGACCGACGGCAGGGCGGGCAGCCAGTCGGACTGGGCTCTTTGAATGGTGAGCACGCCCACTACGCTGTGTCTCTGGTGCCTCAGTGAGAGGCGGCCTCTTTGGCCTGGATGCGTTTGTTTTCACAGGTCGGATGTCGGGGGGTAGGGTGGTGGTGGGTGGGGGGGGTCAACGCCAGGTAACAAAGGTCATGGGGTCGAAGTTCAAGATGGAAGGAGGGAGGAGCGAGATGGAGATTCAGAGAGCGGTTTATCTTCACCATGGCAACCAGTTTGACTGTCAATCACATGCAGCCACAGTGTGCAGTGCACATGTGCCCCTCCCGCATATGACTAAGGGGCGGGGTGTGCAGCATCTACTGAGGTGCATTGTGGATCCGGTAGTTGTTCAAATAAAAATTAAAAAAAAGGAGGGGAGGGGGGGTGTGGCAGACTGCATGCACAGCCATCTCAGTGGAGGAGCTTCAGAAAAGCTGGACTTTGTTTTTTAACAAAACAAAAAAAAAGGAAATCATAAATAACTCCAAAAAATGAAATCATAAAAATACCAAAAGAGGTTAATGATATCTTAGGGAGGGGAGCGGGACTGCAGCTTTCTTCTGTTTTTAAAGTTGGATTAATCAATCCAAAACATTAAACCGCTGGCTCACGGCGGAAACCACAGAAACAGAAACATGTTCCCAATTAACTCTTCTCTATTAACTGACCTTTTATGTAGCAACAAAGTTTATAATTTGCTGTTCTTGTCAGTTGGGAAAGCTGAAAATGTCACTGTGCTCTGGCGTGAATTTTGCAGACTGTGTGGATTAGCTTCTTTTAGAATATCTCCTGCTTTTTCTCTTACATTTCTTTAAAATTGTTTTTTATACTGTTGTATTTCGACTCATCCTAAGTATTGTTGAAATCATCAGAACCTAACTTCAGTCGAGCTGAATGTAGTTTTTTCTGTTTAGCTCTACATTAAAGTAGCTTTAGAAATTGCAATTTATAGCCTGTTTGATATATTTAGTGGTTAAACAAAATGACATAGCTGGAACTGGCCTTTTATAAGCAACCATTACGCCTCTTTGGGTTCATTAAAGGAGGTAAAACTTAGGAAAGTCAAAGACGGTGTGCTACAGTACAGGTGAGGTGCTGGCTCTAGACACTTGTGAATACATACAGAAGAGAAGCGATGAGAGGTTGACACACTGTGAACACGGCAGGGGGAGAGGACCGGAGGTTGTAAGAGGTGAAGGGAAACTAAGAATAGAAAAGGAAACCAAAGGAACAGAAACTAAAGAACTCAGGAGAAGGTAGAACAGATGAGTGCGAGGAGGCCATGCTGCGTGGGCTTTATTTGCGTCTTGGTTTACTTGGTTGGAGGCGTTGTGGCGGTTGCTGCTGTGACTGCTGTTGGGCATCGCCCGTTGCTACGGCAGCGCCTCTGCTGCTTCCATTGCTGCTGTCCTGATGGTGTTGCCGTGCGGCGCTTTTGCTGGAGCGTGAAGTGCCGTGCGAGCGAGAGTGTTGGCTGTGTCCGTGGCTGTGGCTTTGGCTCTGGCCCTCGGACGGGGAAGGCTTCGATGTGCCAGGACTACTGTGAGATTTCTCGATAGTGGGCACCTGCGTGTCTAAAACAACCAGATTCACCAAATTACCAAAAAAGCTATCTTTTACTTTTGTGAACTTACAGGCTGTTACTTATTGTGTACCACCTGTGGTGAATGAGTTGCTGGCTAGTGAGAATCTAGCCAGCATGGTAACTGCCTTTTTAAATCTACGGTAGAATCCTCATTAAATTTGATGTTTATTTTTCTAAATTAGGGAATCATTCAAAGCCTTCCACGGCCCTGTTGCCCTCTGTGTTAGAAGAAAGATAGAGGGAAGCTAAGGCTAGGCCTCTGAGCTGGGTGACATCATGGCAACCAAGAAAACAGACCACGAGAAAGCAAAAAGCATGAAGCAGAAGCTACAATGGGTGCAAAAATGGCAAGAGGAAGGTGATGGTAGTACAGGTGGCAAGATCGCCAAGAGAGAAACAGGTGGTCAGAGACACTGAGAGAGACGAGCAGAGACAGGAAGAGCGTAAAAAAAGAGAAGAGAAGTGAAAACAAGAGAGAACAGAGCACAGAGAGGAGGGAAAGAGGAACAGCAGAGGAGCAACAGAGTACAGAGAGGTGTTAGGGGATGATGGTGATTGGGTCAAGCGGGTGAGGGGAGCTCATCGTGTCCTACCCTTGGCCGGATCTGGAAAGATCCCGTGGCTTCGGCTCTTGATGACAGACGATTTTGGGGAATCCTGATTATCATGCGAGGAGGCAGTGGTTTTGGGGGAGGAGTGCTGTGAGGAGGGTTTAGAGGAACCGTGTCTGCCCTGGCCTGAGTGGGAGCGTCTGTGGTGGTCCCCCTCACTCTGCTCCTTCAAGGGCAGCCATCGCGGGATGTTGTCCAGCTGGGCGGTGTTGGACAGGTCGATAAGGACCTGGAAACCAACACAGCAGTTTAACAAATGCAGATCAAAATTTGATTGATTGATAGCAAAAACAGAAACTGTGAAAGGAGTTTACCTCTCCTAAGAAATCATTAGAGGAGCATTTGTCGTAGTCCCAGACACTCACTTCCAGAGTCTTCTTCCTCAGCTGGAACGCACACATAGTATAAGAGTTAATGTGTCTTTATAGTCACTTATGTTGCCTGAGGGCACAACAAAATATGGCAAAGATATGATCTGGCCTGCAAGTTAAAGCAGATTAAAACATTCAGAAAGCTAAAAAATAAAAGACAAAACAAGTTGCAAAGTTTACTGTGACTGATAAAGTCCCAGTTAATCTAAAAATGGGATCTAAAATGATATAATCAAATCCCAGTGGCTTGTCCATCTGCTCTGCTGATAAATCAATGGCCACAATGACAGTTTGCATGCCAGCAGTGGAAAAATACAATTTTGTTTTGTGTTTTTGTGTCACTTTAATATGAAACTTGATAAATTGAGTTTTCTCTCGTGAGTTTCTTCACATATTGACTCTGTTGTGGAGCATATAAAGTCTAGTACACATGTCATTTTGTCACAATAATAAAACACAGACTTTAAATGACTCAAACCGTTTGGATGTAATTTGATTCAGGGTTCATAATGTTGGTTTACAAGCTGCTTAGTGCATGTAACATGTCTAACAGTCATGCTAATGGCACAGTGAGTCTGTACTTTGACCCAACAGTGCTTTGACTGAAATGCTCCAACATGCTCAAGACATCAGCACTCGTATGGTGATGCTTAGAAGATACACACATTTAATGCTGACCATGCTCATCAGCTTAGATTAGCGTGCAAATTGATAACTAGTTTGTATTTGGTCATAAGCCAAACAACTGAACTAAAATGTTGCCCTGGTGATGGTGCTAGATCATCATATGTACAGATAAAGACCATGTGTGTGTGTATTTTACGGTGACCCATTCAAAAGTTGAAAGATTTTCCTATGGGGGCCAATAATGGCAACCTCATGTTGTCATTATCTGAGAGCCATGTACAAAATGTAAGCTTTGACCTGCTGCTGGCACTAAAAGCACACTCAGGGGATCACCAAAGTCATTACAAGTTGTCCACTTAGGACCTTGAACATCTGTAGAAAATTTAATGGCACTCCACTGAGTAGTTGTTAAGACAGTTCACTCTAAACCTCAGATTTCAACCTCATGGTAGCACTAAATGAAAAGTCAGAGGGTCACTAAGATTTGTCGGATTTGTCCTGCGGGAACCATGAATGTCGGTAGAATATTTCATAGCACTCCAGTCTGTAGTTGTTGAGATATTTCAGTGTGACAGGAGAGACGCTGCTCCACAACCATGCTTGGTATTGCTAACAAAGATGATGTTGCATGTGTGCCACGATGCCTCAAACTGCACTTGTATTCTGACCACACACAGTACCTGCTCCAGGTGGATGTTCTTATAGATGACAGTCTGGTTCCACTCAGGGTTGAGACTCTTGCCTGCGTGTTTGGACTTCCTCTTGTTTTCAGCACTGGGGGGGGAACACATCAGAACAATATACACCTGGTCAACGTGCACGCAAATGCCCTGCAGGTTAGTGGACCACCACACTGTAGTGAGCACAAGATACTGGAATAGGGCACAATGTGACAGTAGAGGGAAGAGGATGAATGTGATGCACATTGTTTGGATGGGAACAATGTATGGGCCTACGTGCATGGACGGCAGGGTACGATGTCAGGGTGTGCTGCAAAAAAGTCCATTTTGATGTCCATCAAGTCATTTAGTCTCATCCAATTTTGGTGTTGAAAAACGGCAACTAGATGCCACTAAAAAAAAAAAATAGCCAGTAACTCAATTGGGTCTGCCAACCACCACATTACAAAAAATAACTGGCGTTTGCTAAAGAAAAACATTATACATCTCAGAAAACTTACTGGAATAGAATGAATGACTTGTTAGGATGGATGTTTTTTGCAGTGTGTGGGGTTTGATTTAAGATTTTAGGACATGATTAAGTCTGTAAGAGTTAGTTTGGAAAAGACAAAGAACAATCGACTCTATACTGGACAACGATGGCATGAATAAGGACTGCAGAGCAAAATAACAAGAGTGTGTATTGGATGTGGAAGGGCACTGAGGGTGCGGTACGATGCCGGGGCACAATGTAGGACGTTACTGAGGGGTTTTAATCACAAAACAGGGACAAACTAAAGGGTGTCAGGTTCAATGTTAGGGTTTCAAATTACAATGGTTAGGAACAAAGACAGACCATCTACCAGGAAAAGGCAACAGTTAGCTGAGAAACGACCACAGGGGACCATTTGTTTAAGTTAAAAAGATGGTAAGGTATTAATAATTAGGGGTTTGTCTCCTCCTAAACACAATGCAATGACACTCCTAAAGTTGAAGGGAACATCATGAGAACATGGGGACTAGCGGAAAATGCACAGTTGTTCCAGGGTGAAGGGAGTTAGTAGGCCTGAACTAGTTGGTTTTTAATTAATGAGCTTCCAATCAGGCCGTTTTGTTACCTTGACCAAACTGACAACCAATTTGCAACCAAAACAGAACCAAAGTGCCAAAGTGGGCAAGTCACATACCTGGCGTTCTGGACAACCATGACCTGACTGAGGGGGTCCAGCATGCATTAAATATAGAGAACAACATACAGAAACAATAGTCAGAGGGAATGTGGGGGGGTCAGAGAGTGTCTGTGGACTGTGAGTGCATAAGTGGGAAGGGGAGATTTGGCTGTAAAATTAGGTTTAGTGTGTGATTTATTAATTGTGTGTGTGTGGGAACGGGGAGGGGTGGGGGTAAAGCTGGGAACTGTGGTGTGCTGTAGTGTTTCATGAACTGCATGTACAGTATGTGTGCTGAGAGGACTTTCAGGTCGTGTTGTGCATCCTTTGGCAACCGTAGTGGAGATCTACCACTCAGGGGCCAGAGTGAACATTAAGATTAGATTCAAACACAAAATTTAATTTATTGGTTATCTATATATATTCTTGGCTATGAAATAACTATTACCTCATACTACTACATGTCTAGGACAGTTACTTTTTAACAGCTAAACAATCCAAGGGTTAACACATCATCTTATCAAGTTGCAGAGATCTGATTGACAGATTCCTGCAGAGCAACAATCGAAATGTGGACACAAATGCACCGTAATTAATGAAACTCCTCCGCAAACATGCATGTAAAAGTCTTTGTAAACCTACACAAAAGGCAGGTATTGTGAGTAATTCTAGGTCAGCAGCCTAGAGAAGGCATAATTCTACCTGTGTATTAAGCCATTGTTTTCAGCCGCTGCAGGAGCTCCACGTGGTTGCCAGGAGATCTGTGATGCAACTGAAAAGCCTCTGTTGTATGGATTGCAGTCGGTGCTGATAGCTGTGAGAGTCCATGTATGCGCATGCAGCGTATACACGGGTATGTGCACACATGCGCTTCAGTGTGCATGTTTCCATAACCAATTTCTGTGAGGTGGCTTTAGGGCTGCCATTCTCTCTTTAGTATAGCCCCGATCCCTGTCTAGAACTCACAGTAGTATTTGCATCTATGTCAAACTAAAATCCTGTCAGAATGGTGGCTGAAAAGCCCACAGCCACATATTATTGCTTTTTATCTGAAATGATTCCTGGAAAAAAAGGGGAAAAAAAAAAACACTCTCTCGGGGGACCTCATCTCATACTGAAGAGAAGGTGGGAGAGTCAATTGCATTACAGCGCAATCACAGTGCGAAGGGAGCTCTGGACTTACGAGGGCGTGTGGATCGTATTGCAAGTAAATATGAGAGCTATTGATTTTGACTGCACTCACACCTGCAGTAGGACACCCATCAACGGGGCCGACACAAATACTCTATGGAGCTCATATTATTTACATAGTGTTTATGTCATTCGGCAGCGATAAGGGGCAGATGGGTCCTGTAACAAGGAGTTCATTCCAAAATGAAGCCCTTGGAGCTACATTATAAACCATTTGATGGACCTGTTGTGTAGTTGTGTGTCGGTGCTATGGAACTGATATTAAATAAAGGCCATGTGCTGCACATTGAAAGATGTCATGGTAAGCCAAAATCAATTGTAAATCGATTTTAAAATGAATGGAGATCAGGTTTGAGCTTAACCAACAGGCTGCCTGAGTAGCCTAGATGAGTAAATCTGGTTGAAAAAGACAGTACATGATTTCAACAGATCACATCTTACACACCTACATCTCTTTAAATCAACACAATTTGCATACTTACATATACATTTCGTATCATGTGTCCTACGCTAACCTTGTTCCTGCTCTGAACTACTTAAGGTGAGCTTACAGTTTCCACGCTCCTGACTCACCCTCTCCCCGGCAGGAGATACACTTTAACAAATGGATCGGAGTAGCCATTGTTGTCCCGCGGGGCGAGGTTTCTGGCCTGCAGCACGTGAACAATCAAGTTGCCGAGCTGCTTGTCATAGTGGATTTGAAGCTGTGGAAAGAAACGGATTACAATGGATTCAAATGCATTCGGGGTGAGAGAGAATGTAAGAAAACTAAGAAGCCGGTTTGTGTTGTCTTTTCGTCTGTACTCCTACGTCTAAATTTGTAGCAACTCTTACATCCGACTTTTATACCTAAAGATTACAGAGTTCACTGTTTTCGCGGCACAGACCTGTATCTCTCCAGAGATGGGGTGGGACTGGGTCTTCGCTCCCTCTGAAGTCTGCAAGAGACGAAAGCAACAAGCTTAGATACTTCCAGCAAAGATCTGTGGGTGGATACTTTGTTTGTACTGGTAGGCGTTCATTCTGCACACTACGTACTGGGCTGTGCTGTACTTTATGCAGCGCTTGAGGCGAAACTTTAAATTCAACTCTGTGCAATCTGTGCATCTGTTTCTGTATTCGTTTTGGATGAATATGGGCTGCTAAAACTGTTACCTTACTATGTTCTACAGATTATATGCTTAAACTTGGTTATATCTGAACCCTGCTGTGATCTTTGAGATACAGCAGTTTGTGCATATTCTTTCCTCCTGTCTTCAAGTCATTTATGAAAAACATTTAGTTGAACCCTTACGGATGGCAGATCTCTATACTGCACTGATAATTTGTTTCTCTGTGGAATTGCTTTACACTCTTAACCCCAAGTAGTTTGGGGGTATTTTATTTTATATTTTTGCTCCTGTCCTATTTTTCATCCCTTCTGGACTCACTGCAATGTTTTCTCTATAATATAATATAGAATACAGTCCTGTACCTCTATGAAAACAGCACAACCATGGCTGTGTTTCCAACAAGTGTTATCAAGACTGTGAAACTGTAGTGGCTCTACATATTACAGATATTTTACAATTTACATTTTTAATTAATACTCATAAACACAGTCTGCAGTTCAGTCGAAAAGTTTCCACATTTTTGTCATATGACTGTGGCTCACAACTGAGTCAGTAATGGTTTCACGGCTGTACAGATGGAGTTTTTGTTTATTTCAGAATTCGACTCGAACAAACAATTTTTTTCCCCATAAATTTGTAAATGAGATGTAGAATGTAATGATTTTAAAGAAAAATCGCGGCTTTAAGCTTAGATTTGGTTACTATTTCAGCTGGAATGACACAATACAAGAAGAGTTGCTCATAGATTGTCTGAAAGTTGAAAATTTGATTCTCTGCTGTTGTAGCTTTGGGCTGATAATTAGTGTCATTTTGATGGTTCTTTGTTGTTTTTTTGTAAAGATAGCATGCCTTTTAAACCTCCATTTCACAACTTTAGAGGGTTAATGGTACTAACATTAAAGTCACATGTAGAATCTGTGACCAAAACAATCCACTTTTAAAAGGTGACCATGGTAAATCTCAACTCAACAATTCTATGCTCTGTTTAACGAAACCCTCCTGGACTCGCCTTGCTGCTGTGGCGCTTCTTGCCGACGGAGGGGGATCCAGGCTGACCGGGACTCGAGGTCGCTGAGGTGGTGGCGGGCAGGCTGGAGGTCGAAGAGGACAAGGGAGCCTGCTGCTGTGACACTTTCTGCAGCTCAGCCGCCAGCTGTTTGGGATCAACACCTGGAGACCTGGGAGGTCTGTCACCTACAAGATTCACACATGCAGCAGTTGGCTCAGATCATGATTATCATACCTACTTCAACCTATACAGGCAGACAATGGCACATCCAATTTTTCAGTTCCAACAAAGAACAGTTGATTAAATATGCCTGACATTTTCCAGCTGGGGTTTTAAACCGTCAGTTTTTTGGCCACTAGTCTGTTTCTTTAACTTCTAGGTCACATTCTTTTAAAAAAGGAAGAGACAACAAAAATCACGAAAAGAAAACCTCAAGCTAAACATTAAGGCACCACATGATTTGAAGCCTTTGAAAAAGACAATCTAATGTTCCCAGAATGGTTCTGCGTAACACGAGAGGAAATAGGCCACAACTAACGCATGGCTGAACCAGAAAAAAAAGACAGCCGTAGATATAGAGTGATACTAGAAGAGAGTCTGAAAATTGCGAGAGACAAAAGGTTAATTAGAAAATACTGAGGAGGCGGGGATGGTGCTGGGGAAGAATCAGTAAAATCGGCATGTTAGGGCTATAATTATATAAAAAAACAAAAAAACACTGTAACTCACCTTTGCTGTGCTCCTGGAAGTCCAGGTGCTGGGAACCCTCAGACTCAGCGAGCATGTTGAGATCACTGAAAGATGGGAAAATTCAGTTTCATTTAACTCTGAACAGAATAAAGTAAAAAAGCCAGAATAACCATGTTTTTAGATAAAAACTAGATTTATCGCCTTGTGGTTGTGAGCCTTTACCAAACAGTTGCTGTTCAGTTTACATCCGTCTGTCCAGACTCATAATGTACAATATATAAGGAAGACTTTGAAGTAATTTTATAGAAGGCATTAGGTGTATTTTTAGGAAAAATGAAAGTTATCACTGAATGAATGGATGAATGAATGAATGAATGAGATTGAATGATTCCTGTGAATAACTTCCAGTTAGAAGTTTGAGAGTTTGAAATTCCTGTTATCTTCACAGTAGACGGTATTTCAAATATAGAAGCTGCTGCAAAGAAGCTACAACTTCTAAAACACAAATGCCTCATACATGCCAACAACCCGAAGATCTATACAATCACTTGTTTCAAAGTGTAGCGCCCGACATTAGTGTCACCAGCTCAGTATCCAACCAAATACGCCACAATCTCCCCTTATGGTGCTAAATAATGACCAGAAAAGTGTTTTTTGCAGAACATTATGATGCCACAGTGAGTTTGTCCTTCGGATACAACGTGTCATCACTTAATCATTGTATCCCATTGGACATTTTTGACAAAGTTTGCCCCAATTAGTGTATTAATTCTTGAGTCATGGCCAAAAACATGCTTTGTGAGATCACAATGGCCTTTGACCACTAAATTCTTTCTTTGGTTTTGTAATGCCCTTTATTTTGTTTCAAAAGAAATGTGGGGAGAGTCGAGGGAATGACATGCAGCAAAAGGTCCCCCACCTGGAATCAAACCAAAGTATTGCTCGGGGTGTTTGCGTGCAAGTCATGTGTACCCTAAACCCTTGAATATCAGGTTGCTCCTGAACAATAAATTCTAATCAGTTCATTCTTGAGTCCAAATGGACGTTTGTGTGTGAATCTAAAGAAATTCCCTGGTGCATCGCTTTCCAAACAATGGGATGGGCATAAGGTAACCGAGACATTTGATCTTTAACCACCAAAATTTAATCAGTTAATCTTGGAGTTCACGTACACATTTGTGCCAAACTAGAAGAAATTCCCTAAATATGTTTCTGAGAAATTGCACTGAAGAGAATGGGACAGCCGGACGGCCTGACTGACAGACAACCCGAAAACATACTGTAGCGCCTCCGGCCACAGCTGTCGTTGGCACAAAAATAGGACTGATAATAATAAACTGAATAAAGAACAGCAAAGCTAGCAAACCATGACTTGCTTTTAAATATTTGAAATGGGAAATCAGTCATGACAGTGATTGGAAAAAAAAGCGAGAAGAGTGGATGAGGACATTAAGGAGATAAAGAGGCAGATCAGTTAAAAAAGGATTTGATTAGAAAGAGGTCAAAAAGATGGATCGTAGATGTGTTTGGGAGATGAAATGAAGATGAAAATAAAACAACAGGGTGGAACAAGAAGAATAGCACGCTTAGAACAACTGCAGCAGAGAAAGGTAAAGGTTATACTCACAGTCTGACACACACTTCTGCCTCATTACACGGCTGTCCGACGAGCCCTTGTACCTCTTCATAGGTCTTCCCCGTCAGAAGAACACCATTCCACTCCAGGACTTGCATTCCTAAAGAGGATTTGCACAGATTCACAGTAAAACAACCAGAAACATAGTACTGTATCGTGTCCAGATTTTTTTTTCATATGTAGTACATTACAAACATTTCACTTCAAACCCAAAAAGGAATCAAAGCTAGAATTAAGAAGCTCTTTAAGTGATGAAAGGGATCAGGTCGTGCATGGTGGCCAGAATGTGGGACCAGTTCAATGTTTAACATCCATTCTTTGGTTAAACACACAGTGAGCAAGCTTTGATTCTTGCACAGCTGACACGGGCATCACACTGCAAGCCAGAACTGGAGAGATAAATGCCGGTGGCAGCCCAAACAGCAGCTGTGCAACAAAGCGGCTCATTGGAGCGCTCAGCCACAAAACAGGGTAAAAATGAACCCAAAAATGGCCTCGTGTTATTTCATGTATAAAAGTGTAATTTGCAGCAAAACATTTCAAACATGATGCATTAAGGCCTGGAAAGAACGCAAAATCCAATCAGATACGTTTTTGTCCTATCTACTCAAGCGATGACAAATGTCTCCGAGAGAGGGGCTGACCATTTATTTAGATTTATTTCAGCAGTGAAAGCTCGTACGGGAATCCATTCAGCACAGCAAACCCACTGCAAAAACACACCCTGCACACCGGCAGGACTTACACGGATTGAAACAGCTCATCAAGAGGGTCTTCTGTTTGCGACGATACTCTCGGGCTGCATGTGTGAGTGAGACATGGACTGTGGTTTCAAAATTATTCATCCGATCGGTGTGGCCTTTGAAAGTTGAATTTCGGCGATCGGACAAACAAGCACACATTAATGCACACTCTGTTTCTGTCCCTCTGTGACACGAAGCCTCTGCGCCTCTCGAATCTGACAACATTCCTCCACATTCACACCAGAGCGAGTGAAGTGCCGTGTTCCCGCTGGCAGAACCACAGTACTTGTTGTTTATCTTGGATGTTGTCATGGTTGAGTTGTACTTGTGGCTAACAACACCACAGATGCGTCTTGACTCTTGGACTGAAGCTATCACCGACAGGGGACGGCCTATACCACAGACTTCTGTGTGGTGGATTAAAATACATGAGACAAGCATAGAAAAGGCTGGACAACGATGGATAGCGAAATATAAATCTGTCATGTGTTTAGGGGGGAAGAGTTGCCCTTTGAATTGTATTATTAAAAGCCTGAGTAGATGTGGAAATGTGGCTGGATTTTCAGATAAAGATCAAGTTTAATGGTTTTTCAGAAGCTTTTTCATTTTGAAATATTGGCTTTGTTCCTTTAGCTACACCACTGGCATTACCTTTGTTGTGCAGCTAGTGTTAATAAACGACTCTAAGCACTACACCGGCTAAAAAACACCATATTTGCATCATTTTTTGTAATCAATAATACAGAGATCCTGCCTTGGCCATCACACATCTCCACCCTATAGTGAAGAAATCTCAGAAACAACTGCACTTGAGAAAAATATTCCTAAGTCCTTAATTGAAGCATCACAAGCTGGTAAGTGAGTAAAGAATGCTCTGCAGCAGGTGACTAAAGCCTCCCAGAACATCGCCGGTGCCCATCTACCGAGCATCAGGTACATCGGAGAGATGAGGCGTCTGCAGAGAGCCCAAAGGAAACTCAACAGACAATACCAACCCAGTCACAGCCTGCTCACCCTGCTGCCATCTGGCAAGAGGTACAAAAATATCTGCTGGACGTCAAACCAGTTTCTTTCCTCAGGCTGTGAGATTACTGAATTTATCCACCACGTTCCAACACAAAAATAACTTCCTTTTTATTACTTGATTATTTATTCTGCCAGTAATTGTTTTGGAAGTACAGCTAATATGGAAATCATGTGTTGCATTATAATAAATTAAACTTGATCTTTAATCTTTATTTGTCACTGTGAACATTTTATCAAAACACCACTGTTTCAAATGACTGACCCACAAATGCACAACCACAGCTCCGTAGGCTGTTTTTATGTGATCTGAACTTATTTTCACTTTATAATAAAGTATTCATGTTTTCCAATATTTTATTGATAGTAATTTTTTCTAGTAACTTTCTGCAAGAAAAAAAAAAAAAATCCAACCCCACATCCACAAAAGTTCAGGTTACTTTGTTATCTTTATCTTCTCATGACACAGTTTCCTTTTTAGAAGTGGAGAGAGAGAAACAGAAAAGAAAACCAGTCATGCAGTAAGTTAAAAAGGAAACAGAAGAGGACACACACAGGAACAGAAAGGAGCCACGCTCAAACGCCCGTCCACACGTCTGCAGCGAACAGGGAGATGGATCACACACACACACACTATTTAGACTCAAAGTGGGTGAAACAGTTTCTCTCACTGTCCACACATCACCCATTTGGCAGCTTTGAACAGGCTCAGGCCACAGTTGCCCGACACCTTCAATGCGACAATGAGCAGCCAGATGGAGTACGAAGGTGAAGGGGTTAACTGTTACCAGACTCCCCCATATGAAATCAATAACACCTCATGAAATGTGTTCCTGTTAATATACCACGCAAGCAATTCATCCTCAGGTGGTGTCAGTGAGAGGTGTGTACGGATGAAATCACAGGTCATACATCTGGGGGTTAGTGCATAATGGCTATTTGTTGAAATAGCAAAAAACCGCAGCTGCTGCAGCTTCCACCTATATGAAACACAAGTAGTGGAACTTTGCATTTCGGTCGAACAGTCATCAGAGAATACATTAATCGTGGTGATTTAGACAATTTCCTCATGGCATAAAAATGAGGCTGTATCTCTATTAGAATTAATCAGAAGGTTAGTGAATATACTTAATGTTATTAAAAACAGAAATGCTAACTCATAGGTTTATTATTTTGGTTTTCAGTTCTCATGGCCACGACCTATCGCCGGGAGGTGATAAAACTAAACGCAAATTAAGACCTATTTTTGTCATGGCCCTGTTTCTTTCACTCTGACTGCATTTTCAATTCTGTCAGCCTATCAGCTGTGAATGGCCACAAACATACATATTCAAGAATCTACAAGGAATATTTTGGTGGATGATTTTGGACACAACCTTAGAGTTTCTGATGCTTTTTCATACTTGTTCTGCTTTTTGGCGAAAGAAACAGAACAGTATCTCACAGAGAGCAAGAGCGAAGAAAACAAATGTAAACACTGGTCAAATTTATGTTACACTGAAGAACAACAGTCGACATGAAAACAGCAACCCAACCAGTCTTAGTTTATTGGTTTTAAATCGCTCATAAAGCTTCTACCATGTTTAAATATCCCTCAGCTTTACAGTGTCAGCAGAGCTCTGACCTACAATGAAAGCTGATGGTACCATTAGCCACCTTAGCTGAACAGCATGCTAACACTCAGGATTTTCCTGTTCCTGTGGGGATGTTGCCATTAAATATTAGTATGGCAGAAACAATCCCATTTTAACTGCTTTTACATTAAACCTTCAAGTTAACAACATCCACAAAATATAATAAAAATGGAATTTCACCAAATCGGACCCAGCATAGATAGACATGAACTGACAACAAATCTGTAGGGCTGGATCTGCATATCTGAATATTCGGTGGTTGTGGTGGTATCTGGATAGCAATTTTGATATCCGAATATTCGCCTGCCATCCTGACCCGCCGATGGTGGAAACAGAACTGCGACCGCCATCCTAAACTGGTACTAGTAGCCAAGTACTGCCTGTGCGTCCCACCCAGTCGGAGTGCGCACCCTCACAAACCTTCCCCCGGTCAGACCAAATATTTGAATATTCGTCATTAAATGGGCTCAAATAGCCGGAGCCCAGAAATTGCTATTCGGACCAGCCCTATGAATTTGTTAAAAATGTCTTTATGCTTACAATTTCAGTTGACTGGAACCTCGTGTTTGCACCAAGGGAGGGTTAATTCAGTAAATGATCTTACCTTCGAGTACCTTCCCTGTTTGTTCTGCAGCTCCACCAGGTAGGACTTTGGCAACATAGGCTCCAATGTCTCCATTACTGCCAGGCACCTCCTTGCCTCCAACCACTCGGATACCCAGACCATTTCCTGTTTTAGTCCAAAAATGAAGACTTGGTAAGGGGCTTTATGAATTAATAATTACTTCAGAATCTCTAACATTAACGTTAAATACCTGCTTGTATTTGTATGACATGACGCACACAAGCACACTCACCACAACGGTCATAGAAGAAGAAACAGTTTGACATAGAATACTGCCCTACAGAGTAAAGCGCTAACAACCGGTTTAGTCAAAACTGCATTAAGCCACAACTTTTTTTTTTTCATTAGATTCATCATACTACAATTATTATGAAGTATTATTATTATTATTTATTATGAATTAATGTGTAATTTCCAAGAGATAGCATATAAAATTAGCTAATTAGCTAAAGCAAGAGAGGTGTAGCATGTGAAAGCTATAAGCTAACCCTAAAATTTAAACTTAATGTACTTGCTAATTCTTCCACAGCTTTAACATTTACTCGAACTATTTCTACTTCTATCAACCACCATTTTAGTATTTCAATTAATTGTTTTAAATAACTAAATGAGTTCAGAACTACAGCCATAATGATGAGAAAACACAACTAAAGTCCAGGTTAAGGTTGCTAGCTTAGCAGAGTAGTGTCATCTTATCTTTTAAGTACTTGCGTGGTTACTTAAATCACATTTCTAAATATGTGGAAGTAAGTTTGAAGAACCAGCTTGTCTGTAAGTAGTTTGTTTTTGTCAGAATTTCATTCAAAGCCAATTTTAGTAGGTTATATGGCAGCACGCAGGCATAAATATTAAGGATTTGCAACCTGTTGCTCAGTTTGCTTGTCAACCACTTTCTCAATGCCTCGGTACCTTTGTGGAACAATAAAGTCACCAGCACACATGCAAACCTCTGTGTTAATCGTCCCTCCGCACAAACAGGCCTGCATAGCACCTGAACCTTGCTTGTTTTACAGTATGAAACATTTTGACGTGGTTTTGGAAGCGAGAACAAAATGACTCAGTTCAGCACCGGGCACTCGTAAGCAAAAATTCTTCCTTTGTGGGCTGTTTGTTAATTGCATAAGATAATCCTGAGTGTGAGGGATACGCCATTTTGAGCATGGCAATGACTGATGAGTGTGGAGAAGAGCCAAATCAAAAGGGAAGCCAGGAAATGAAATGTCTGCCTGCTTTGAGCCTCGAGGAATGGTGTGATGGAACGTAATAGCAGGGGAAGCGACTTGCCAGTTTTGTTGGAATCTGGCAGGAGAATCAAGAAAATAAAATGCGTGAAGCGTACTAGTCATGCATCTAAATAATAAGGTCCTCATTAATGTGTGCATTTTACTTCCTTTATGCTTTCTAAATAATCTTGACTATTTTATTCAAAGGAAAACTATGTCTATGCTGCAAAAAGTGCACATTTGATGCAACGGGCACAATACATATAAATGCATGCACAGCAGTCAATAACACATTAGCTTGTAATACATGTCTTTCCAAATGCCTATCATTCCTAAACGTAGCATGCTGCAGCTGTTAATGGAGTTAGCTGTAGTAAAGTGTGGTACTTTACCTGAGACACTGCGGTCTTTGGGATCCCTCTGCAGTTTGACCCTGAGATGAGGGAAGGGGTAGTATGGACCTTTTCCCTGTTACCCATACACAATGGTGAGATGTCAAGCGCCTCGTGCATACATACCACATATACATATCCAGGTGACTGAGTGTGGGTGGATGCATTTCGTTACTGCTTGCACTTGGTATACATCTGGGGACTTTACTGAAGTGTATGTGTGTGCATGTTTTCTCCTGTTTCACCTGTCTCTTCTCCTGTCCGTTCTCTGACCGTCCGTCTCTTGGTTTGTCAAACCAGTCTGTCTCTTCTCGTCTAAGGTGGTAGGCTTCAGGGACAAAAACAAGCACCGTTTCAAAACCAGTCTGAAAATCTGTGACCTGTGCATCCTGCTGGAGAGGATGTGTGGTCAGGTTATTTAATGATTACATGCCATTAAGCAAAACTGCATCTGCGAAAAGTAAAAGCTAATTATAGATGAGGATAAACATTATGCAGAAGGCACAAGGGCCAAACTAAAAACAGATTTATTATTTCACTTTTTCCAAGTCAGATAGGAAAAGGATGCCAAGCAACACAACATTATCACAGGACTTGTGAATAAAGCAGAAAAAAAGCAATCTGAGGGTGAATAAAACAGTATTAGTACAGTGAAGTTTCGTAGTGTGATCTAATCATATGGTGTGATCATTTTCTGTGAATGTAAATGTTGCGTATACATATGCATATATCTTTATTCCTTAATTGGGGATGAGCTTCTTTCAAAACATATGTATGGCATCATAAGACATTTATAAAAATTCATATAACATCAGGAAATGAGGTTTAAATTCAACCTTAAGTGGCTTTTTTTTTTTTTTTTTGCCATTTTACAAATGTCTTAATCCTCCCCCAACATTTTGTTATTGTTTCATGGTGGCGTGCAGTTTGTTCGTGGTGCAGGTTAATGTATTAGCTAATGGATAACTTGAGAACTGAACTAATACTCTACCATTGGTTGCATCGTCTCTGTTCAAAGCCATCAGGGAATCACTTAGGGCTGGAATCAAGGCAAATGGGTTTACTTTGCACAATAATGGGATTCATATGACGCTAATAACATGTAGTTATGCTATACTGAAAACAACTCAGAAGTGGCATTTTTAAACATTTAAACCAGAAAGATAAACAATGGTACTTTCATTTTTTTCATCCTGTGTCATTCGAGCACTGTCCTCTGCTTGGGAACTGACCAGTTCCATGCTGTTCTAAGTATGCACATTTTAAAACACATGAGATAATATAATACGGTTTAGTTCCAGACAACATCTCTACATTTATTCATGTTCTTTTGGTTTTTCTCTTTTCTTGTTGTAACAGAATTCAGGTATTTTACTAATCTGGGTTAGTAATGACAGCTGATATACTTTCAGTAATATAAAATGTAGAGAGAAATAAATAATGAATAGAGTTTTGGAAAATGTTAACTTAAACAACAAGACTTTCAGTGGTAGTCTTGCCTAATTGATTTTTTTAAACTGGAATATTTCCTGTTTTGCATGTTTTTTAAATCAAAAATGTATAAAGCAGTGGGCCATACTAATGGTGCATATTCATTGTGATTAAAGTGAGGCAGTGATACCTTTAGGAAAATGCAGTAAAAAGTAACCGCTTGGAAAGATTAAATGGCATAAATGTATTTCATGCAACATAAAGTCACTGATGTATCACAATACACAAAACCAAACATTCAAGACAAGACATGCAAGGTAAAGTTTTATATTTATTACACACAGATGTGTTGCAACCAAATATCGTGCATTTCAAAGAATAATCAAGGTTCTTTACTCTGACAACAGCGACCTGCTGTTAAAGTATTATTTCTAGGAATCTCATATTGTGGTAACATTCTGATCTAGACTATAGTTTAGTCTTGTAAAATTTTAACCCACAAAATAAATTAGAACCTTAAACATGATTATGAAATACACCAACAATATCTCCTATCCATATTACACATGAACTATCCAACAATATATTTCATTTACTAATGGCTACATTATGATAGACAATATAATCTCATTTTGAAGAAAAATTTTAAGTGAATTGTCTGAATTGACTAAATACTGAACCAATTAGGTAAATTTTGCAAGTGGCAGAGGCACTTTTTTGTGAATCATTTTTGGGAGAAAGTTTTTGCATCTGACCTAGGCTTACAGAGCTCTATCTAAGCCTTGCATGCTTAACAAGCAGGATTTGAAAGCTGTGAAAATCTTCTCTGAGAGCTGAAACAGCCACAAATGACAACATGCTCGAAATAAAATGCGGACTGCTATAAGTGAGCAACTATTTGGAGGAAGCGTACCACATAATATAGCGGAAACACAAAGTTAAAGTGTACAGTGTCATGCAGTGAACTAGTATAGGAAAATCTTACGCAATATCTGGAATGCAGATGGAAACACAGTGCATGCAGACATACATTCAAGCTGATAGGATTTCGAGTAAAACGTACAAAGACATGCATGCACACCAGATCTTAATACATCGACCCCATGTACGACACAAAATAAAAAGAAAATACATTCACCAAAATTAAGATTGACACATAAAAAAAACACAAACACAATCTTAACAGACTCATGCAGAGTTTGAATTAATGAACACAAACTAAATGCTATCCACATTAGTACGGACTGCATGCAAGATACACCATAAACCAAACCTCTTTGTGATGAAACATTAAATATGAAAAGAATAACAGTTTGACAAGTCTGTTTTTTACCTTCACTATCTGACATGGTGCCCTGAAGGTCATCCAGCAGCACATAACCCCTACCCCTGGTTGGCTCTTCCCTGATATGTTGCGACTGCTGGGAGTCTTGCAAGGACAGACAAGAACCAAATTGGTCCCTTGAATCAGCTGAGATGGGGGGCAGAGGTCCCGCTGATGCACGGGCCATGCCCATAGGCTGCCCAACGGGGCTCAGTGGACTTTCTTCTTCTGAGTTCTGGGCCACTATTGGAATTCGGCCACGTCCACTTTGCACAATGGGAAGGCTAGTGGGTTTGGTACGACCAGATGGGGTTTGATAACTTGGTCCGTCTCCAGATGCTTCTCCATCTCCTTTAAGCCTCAGTGAAGAGCTGGAAGGGTCCCTTTTGATAGACAAGTCCAAGCCATAGCAAGATGTGGGCCTGGATGAGGGTCTTGAGCGGCTACCACTAGGATAAGCAGAGTCCAAACCCAAGCTCTGGCCTAAGTTTAGTGACCCCGCCAAGTTGGCACCCAAAGTAGACCCAAGGTACTTCTGTTGCTCTGCAATATTCTTACGAAGGCCAAAGGTAATCTCATCCTGCATAAGCCGGCTGGATCTTGGGGATGCACTGGTAGACCCAAGATAGCTATAGTCTGTCTCCAAAGCTCTGCTGTCTGTCATAGAGGAATACTTGGAGGAGATTTTAGGATCTAGGAGTGGGGTTTTGTGTTTTTGGTACAACATAGATGCTGGGAGTTGTTTAGCTGCCTGCTTCTCAAGAGTAAGTCGACTGATGCTGTACTTTTCTGACTTTGGGTAGTGTCTTTGGGAGTAACTAGATATTCCAGAGCTTGGCGTATAGTAGTGCTGAGAGAGACCTGTGAGTTGTTCTAAGTTTTCTGTTCCACCTGTGCTTCTCCTAAACTCTTGCTTGAGCTGTTGTTTGAGAAGTTTCAGTTCATAGGGTTCCTCCATTGTATCCTCTTCGTCAGGGGTCTTTCCAAAAGTATGGAGTCTAGAGGTGGACCCCAGATAGTCAGTAGATCCTAGATCTGCAGCACTTCTACGCAACAACTTCTCTGCTTTAGCCAGTTCCCTCTCAGCCAGACTATAAGATGAAGACAATCCTGTGGAGCCCTTAGCTAGTTCTGCAGCATCTTCCAGCAGCATGTAACTCCGAGGTGTGTGGTGATCTACATCTGTGTAGTAGGAATCAGAGACAGTTGACATTGGGCTACTTGCAATACTTCCCACCTCCAAGGCTCTGAGGTCAAGGTGATTGCCATATTTGTCATACTTGACACCCAGGTAAGGTGATGATGTGGGATCAGGCTGACGGCTAATGACATCATATTTAGTTGCATCCAGCTCTGAGAGGAGGGCAGCTTGTCTAGCAGCTTTCTGCTGCAACAAAAGCATCTGGTGGTAACTCTGCTGCTGGGAGCTAGTGAGTGACGGGACAGAGGAGTAGATTGAATGGGACTGGTAGGACTGGGGAGTCTGGTAGAGAGACTGCTGGTATTGGCTTTGAGGGTATTGGTACTGAGAGTATTTGCCATATTCATGCTTGGTTTGAGGTGGGACAAAGTCATCCAATTCTGACTGAGGAGCTGTCCTGGGACGTTCAAGACCATGATCTTCAATCTCCTCATCTTCACCACCTCCACGTCCACCTCTAGTCTCTCGGATATTGCTGACTTCACTGTCTGACATGTAGTCTCTGTCCTCTGCAACACTCTGTAGGTAGGCTCTTTCTCTCTTCTCTCTCTCCTTCAGTAGCGCATCTTTTCTACGATTAATGCCCATTTCCAAGTACCTAAGCTTGGCATCGATCTCTTTCTCCTCCTCATCTAATTCTGCTTGTCTTTTGCGGAGCTTGGAGGACTCACGCTCCACCAGATCTAGCTCACGATCAATGTCTTGCAGGATCTTTGCGCGTGCCATGTTGGAGTTACGGCACATTCTTCGGCGGGCAGAACCGGTGCTGTATGCTGTCTGGCCAGTGGTGGTTGACTCATCTTCTGATGGTGGATTTGGGAGAGTCCTCTTCACCTTCTTTTGAGTGCCTGTTGGCGTACCACCTGAGCCTTTCCCCTGTAAGTAAAAAAATATTAGTACTGGAGGAACTGAAGTCCTGGGTTCCTGGGTGCGTAATCCTCAGAATCTGAAAAATTATTGTTGTTGTACCACATTAGTCAGATAAAATTAACTTGAGATACTTGTTCTAATTTTATATGAATTCATTTATGTTGTAAAATTAAAAAGACCACATGGTGTATTGTAGTATGTGTGTCTATAAGGTTATTAGAAAATACAGTTTATTGACCACCCTTTCTGGGTCTCAATAAACTATGTAAGTATTAGAGCCTACTTACAAAGTTCCACCTTTTAGTCTAAAAAGAAGTAATTTATTCACATTAAGCCTCTATGGATCTCTGACAGCTCAGTATTTTCATGCAAGCTCAGCTTGTTTCCCATCTGTTTATGTATGTATGAGATTCTCAACGGTGAATTGCTCAGGCAGAAAACTGACTTCCATACCCCACGGTATTTTATCAAGAAATGGGCTCAAGCTGGAAACACCTCTTCAGAAACATCTAAATACATTTTAAACATTTTCAGAAAAAAAAAAGAAAAGTTTAAACACAAATCACATCTTCATCTTTTGAAAATAAAAATAAACCAATGTTTTTGTTTTGTGCATCTTTTTTTTACATACCTAAAGAAAGTGATACTTGTATAAATTGATAGTACTTACACTGTCACCATACTGGGTGCCGGATGTTGCTCTTTCTTCTCCTGTTGGACTCATGGGCTTAGGGTCAGACATGGATCTTTGCATGGATTTTGGCCCTCTGGGACTTGCTGGAGAGGCTTTTGATGGATCCGTACTTCCTCTTAGCTTTTGTGGGCTTGTATCACCTAGGGATTTATCATAGGACACAAACTCAAGGGATTTACTTGGTGACATACAGGGGGATATGGGAGAATAGAGTACTTTGGGGGATTTGGGATGGGCTTGAAGTGTAGAAGAATCAGCTTTGAGGTTAGGAGACTGACCTATTTCTAGGGGAGTAGGTCGTTTCTTTGGCGATGTCCTTTCAGAGTCTGACAGCTCCATCCTGGTGTCCATTCTAATGTTCCCCTCTGTATCTGTTTGTATAGAAATCTCAGTGTGGGCTTGAAGAGACATCTCTGACTGCCCACCTCGATCACCCCTGGCAGTACGTGGCCGGCTTTGTCGGCTTCTGGTCTGGGCCTCCCATTCGTCTTGATCCTCATCATCAGTCTGCACACAACTGTCAACACTCTTTTTAGCACTTCTCTTTTTTCTACCTGCTGTGTAAGCTTTGCTGACTGCTTCATCCTCTTCATCTGTTTGGCACCCACTATCTGTGATCTTTCGGGCTAGTACTGTACCATCAGGTCCTAAGACAACTGCCTCCTGCACACCATGCCCTGGTATGTCCCCACCAGGATACATCTGACGAAGCTTTTGCTCTTCCAGTTGCAGACGGAGTTGCTCTTGAAGTCTCTGAATTTGCTCAAGCTGCTGCTGTTGCTGAGCATAGGTTTCTTTCTGCATCATAAGGTGAGCTTGTCTTTCCTCTTCTTGTTGGGCCAGTATCTGTTGCTTCATGGTCTGCAGCTCCTCCAGTTCCTTCTGTACCAGGAGCTGCTCTTGTTCACGGAATCGCTGAATCTCCTGCCGCTCCCATTCTAATTCCTCAGCCAGGCGCTGTTGCTTGAGTTTCTCCATTTCGAGCCTTTCACGCTCTGCCTGATACTGGCCATCCCCAGGAACCATGGGTGAAGACAGAGCCTCCAGTGAAGCAGCTATGGCCTCCAGGGATGCATCAGTGTAGTCAAGGGATAAAGAGGTTGCAGCAGTAGTGGCAGCATCCACAGATGCACTCCTTCTAGACATCTCTAGATTGAGTGGGGAATCTCCTTGTTCTTCTGTTTCAGCAGTGGAAATAGTCGACAGAAAACTGTGGGACCGTGTAAGTGGCAAGTTTTGTAGGTTGGACAGGGAAGGCATGGTGTCGCTGGTGTGCATACCTGACAGGGTGTTGTATGTTGTACTAAATATGGACCCAGGCTGGGTAGTAATGGCATATGTAGATGGAATTGGTGCTGCAACAGAGGAATAGACCACTCCATTTGATGACCTTAAAACGCTACTTGTACCAAAGAGTGTACCAGCAGCACTTGTGACTCTGGCTTGAGAATAAGGTGGAATAGTCATTCCTGCGTAAGCCCCTTTCCTGGAGTAGTCAACAGCTTCACCTGTCAAAAGTCAAAAATATCAGTTCAGTCCCATATTGCAGACTTATTTAATGTTGAAGCAAGCCATGCCTTATCCAAATTATGAAAAACGTGGAACAAGGGGAAAAATCCAATACTGAGGTGCAACAAGCATAACAGCATGCAGGCACATGCAAAAATCTCATAATGAAAAAAAGAAAAATAAAACAAAAAAATGTCCATGCAAAATAAAAGCAAAACAAACCAAAAAATATGCCACATTAGCCATGAATGAGTGGAGGCAGTTCAAAGTGACATTTAAGTGACAGGTCTGCAATGTCACTGCACTGACCTGCATCAGAAATCTTTGCTGAGGTAAGATCTACTGCACCCTCTGTCGTGCCACTGAAGTTATAGCTGTTCTTACTCTTGTAAAAGAACAGGCCAGCTTCTGCTAAATTAGTGTCTGACATTGATGGTTTTATCCCTCCAAACCCTCTCATGCCATAAGATGATCGGTCATACTGATAATGGTCATCACGATATCCAAAACGATCTTCGGGCAGAGGTGTAGTAGGTTGCTGAGTCGTGCAACTTCCTGCAAATGGAAGCTTGTACACAACATCACAGCATACAGCTCTTTTTCCTGCTGTTAGATCTACTGGTTTGCCATCATCTGTGATTACAGCTGTGACCACTTCTGCAGACGCAGCATCCACCGATACCACAGTGTTGAAGGGTTTTGTTGTGCTGAGGTCAACAGCTCCTGCCACTGTGGTTGTACCTGTATGCAACCCATTGGCGACACAATTTGCAACAGAAGTCGGTGCAATAGTGACAGGGATGGTCTGGAAAGTTCCTCCACCTGTGCTTGATCCAACTGAGAGGTTAATAGGTATCTCTGTCGTAGCATGAGTAGAGGGCTGAGAGTCAATTGGCCGATATATAATTTGAGAAACTGGTTCAAAGGCCTTATTCTTTGTTAGCTGAAGGGGCACTGAAGATGCCTGACAGGTGTCTACACTGTCACTTTGCTGTATTGTGGCAGAACAAGTCACAATGGTGATGCTATCCGTCACTATAGAAACAGTGGATGATTCAGCACTAAGGTTGACCACAGGTGACTGCACTGCACTGTTGTGACGACTGACATCACTTGCAAAAGACTGACGTCTTGAGTCTGGGCCAGCAGACAAATCCACACCATTCATGTTTGATCCTGGATCCACCTTCATAGTCCTAAGATCTACCACCTCAGAAGGTTGGAAGACCTGTCCATTCTGTGCTTGCAACTGTGGCTTAGGTTTCTCCATCGAGATTGGAACACCATTTGCCCTTGGAGCTGGCACTGGTGGTGGTGTCCTTTCATGAACAACAGAGACAGTGGTCCTTTGGACTTCTGTGGTAACCACTTGAGAGATGAGGTTCGGCATAACCACAGGTGCCTGAGCTGAGGCAGATATAGCCTCAATGATATGACAAGAACTAGATACGTGCTTTTCTGGGCCACATATCTCTTGACTTTCAATGGATTCTGTTACTCGTGTGTATGCCAGAGGAACCCTGGTTGTTTGAGGAGGGGTTGGTTGTTGATGCTGCTGTGAATATGACTGAGGTTGAGGCGGTGGTTGGTGATAACTCTCAGGCTTAGGCTGGCGTGAAGGAGATGCTGGGCCTGGGCTAGAGGGAGCTTGAGTTGTGACACTGTCTACTGGAGAGCTAGGCTGAGATGGCAGTGTGATAACTACGTACGTGTCACGTAGATTGCTGGCATATCTTGGAGAAGAAGGAGACTTTGGTGAGGGTTGAAATGGTTTGCTCTCAGATGAGGGGCTCAGGTTCAGGGCTATCTCATGAGAATTTGTGGGAAGTACAGTGGGCCTTGGTGGATGTGGGGCATGGGCAGGTGAAGAGGGCTGTGAGCCAGGTTTTGGTGCAATTGGTGGTTTGACACCATGTCCTGGTCTGTGGCTGTCCCCAATCCCAGCAGGAATGGAGGGCTTTGGGGGAACAGGTGGAGGAATGTGAGGTTTGTATGTTGGAGTAACTACTTGTCTTGTAGGTGGTCCTTGCGTCGTTGTCACAGCCACTATCTCTGGCCTTATTGGAGTTGCTGAAGCCTGAGGTGGAAGTGGAACTGGAGCTTTCCTGGGAAATACAGTAGGTTTTGGTGGGGGAGGAGGAGGCAGTGGTGGTGCAACAGGTTCTTCTGCTTTTTCCTGAGAATTAGCCCTACGCAGGACATTTGGCTTAGGGGGCACAGGTGGGGCAGTTGACACTACACTGGGTATACTGGGTGTGTACTGGGGGACTGTGGGCAAGGGTGATACTGCAATCACAGGGGCTGATGTTTTTGCAAGGGCACCAGATAAGTCTACAGCATCAGCCTGGGATGCAGTGATTGTGGTATGAGGTTGCTGATCTGATGTGGTTGATAGAGGAGGCTCAGAGATCTCTTTCACAGGCTCCATTTCAGTTGCTGCTGTCTCCTCTTCCTTTTTAATTATACTCTCATCATCAGACGACAGCTCTCCTGAAGAGCACTGCGTCACTTTTAAGTCTGGGATAGGGTGGAGTGCCCTCCTCGACGCAGCAACATCCACTTCTGGCTCCTGCTGAGTTGGACTTGTTCCAGGAGTCAGGACTCGTTTCATTAGCTCTTCATAGGCTGCTTCAGCATCCAACAATGGCTTGCCATCTTTGCCTAATGTTATTGTACTGCTTTTGGAGATGATAGTCTCAGCAGGTTGCAGAACAATTTCTGGGGGTGTACTTTCCTTCTTTGGCTGCATATTTTGGTATTCCTGCTCCAGCTGCATGAATTCCTTCCTCTTTTTTATCATGTCTTCATAAACTTCATCTGGTGATCTCAGCTTTTTGGGCTGCACAGGAACAGTAATCTTCTCTGGCTCCCCCAGATCAGCTGTTGAATTGTCAATAAGAGATGAATAGGCATAGTCTTCAATAAGCATGCCTCCATAAAGGGACTCTTTTCCTGGTTGAATCTCACCTTTGTCAACTGTTGGTGACTTGGCCCTCAGCATTATTTCTTCATAAGCTTCATCAGCAGATTTGAGAGGTTGTTTCTGTGGTGTATCATTGTTTTGATCATCTGTTGGGGAGTGAAGAGATACTGATGTAGGCAGTTGGTATGTTTTCTGGACTGCTGCAATCTTTGCAGCATGGACTTCAAACCCTTCAGGATCTGATTCAATACTGGGGGAGAAGTCTGAGCAGGATGATCGCCTGATCTCCTCCATTTCAGCTTCTTGCCTCAGCTCTTCAGTTGGTGAGGCATCTTCAATAGGAGAAAGGTTGCTTGGTGGTGTCTTTGGACGCTCTCGCCTTCTCTGGGCTCTAATCTCCTCTTTGTCTTTCTTGGATTTTTTCCCTGAGCCCTTCTGTTTTTCTTGCTCCCTGAGCAGCTCCTCTTCTTCCCGCATTTCTTCTTCCTCAGAGGAGTCTTCAATAGTTGGCAACGTTTGACCGGGTTGTCTGTGTTTGGCTTTCCTGTGTTGTTTACCCTCACCAGAACGGATATGGCTCGGACTACTACTGTCACTGTCTTCATCCAGTGATGAGAGGGATGTTGGGGATGTTCCAGGAGTGAAGCTGGATGCATGCAGACTGGATGACCCCTCACCTCTAGACCGATCATCTGGAGAGTCTGTCAGACTTTCCATTTCAGGCTCACCATCATCATTGGGTATACGCATAGGGCTGCTGGTTGCATTCAGCTCCATGGTTTGGAATTTGCGAACTGCAGTACCACTTTGATGCTCCTTTTCTTTTCCTTGTTGTCCCTCCTCCTTGTCTATAATGGGTTTATCCAGTGTCGTGCTGAGTTCCTTATCGTCATCATCTGGACTTATTGTGGTTTTCTTGGTAAGTCGTCTGACTTTTCCCGATGTGCTCTTTTCTACAGTCTCTGTTTTCTTCTGTTCCATGTGTTTTTTCTCATTCTCTCTGATTTTTCGCCGGACTAGGTTTTCCTCATCAGATGGTGAAGCATCCTCATTCTCACTCATTTCTATTATTTGTTTTCTGATAAAATCCTCATCATCTCCTGACATTGGGCTTTCCTTTCCAAAGCTTTCACTGCTATCATCCAGGGAATCCGCCCTGACATCCATGGGCACAAGGAGCTTTTTCTTTGTGGTACCTTTGGCATTCTTCTCAGAAAGTTCTCTGTCCTCTTCTGAGCTAGGTGAGTCAGGTGAGAGCGGAAGGACCTCTAATTTACGTCTGGTCTTGAGAGTGTCTGTTTGTTTCTCCTCTTCTTTCGTGCTTGCCTGGGCCTCCAGAATGGGAAGGACGGTGCTCTCTAGCTTTGCTAGGTCTGATGGACTGGTGGGACTGCCCTCTTTAGCAGCCACTTCTTTCACTGCAGGCTCTTTCAACATCTCCACTGTTTTCACCTGATGGATAAAAAGACAACAACATTTTTTATTATTATTGCAATAAAAAATTACCATATCTTTTTTCTTTTATTGTGGGTGTTAATACTGATTATTCGTAATCAAGGAGGCAAGTTAGTCATTGACGTACATTTGCTGTAAATGCTCTCTAAAAATCTCTCTAACAACACCCTTGATTATTTATGGTGTACACATGGTTAATTAAAAGAGAACTTTTCTGCATTTGTTTCTGACCCCTAATTTAAATGGCGATGAAAACAAAACTTCTGAAATTGTAATGACTTCAATAAACTAATGTGGTGTATTTTTTAAAAACAAAATAATCTAAGAAATGCTAAGCTAATTAATTTAGTTTATTTTTTAAAAACCCACTGATGTTGTCAGAGTAAGGGGCAGTACAGTTACTACATACAGTTCTACTTTCTAGGAATGTGATACATACAGTCTGTCATATCATTCAAATGTATATTGCAGTGTTTAGACATCATTCGTCAGGCAAGTACAATATTTAGTTTGCTATTTTCATTTAAGTAATCTCCATGTGTGTCTAAATCTAAGTACCTAAATCTGTTTAATAATTCTGAAGTAAAGCAAATAAATGAAGCCCAAGGATATTGCTATAATCCAAACCACATGTGCTAAATTCTACAGTCACCTCAGAGACAGCAGCTTCATCACTGAGCTTTTTCTGAGGCTGAGCTTCAGCCTCCTTTTTCTCCTCCATGTTCATCTCCTTTGGGGCTTCTTCCTGCTCACTACCTACAGAGACCGGGGTTTCAGGTTCTGCTACAGGGACTGAAGCTACTGATACGGGAACACCTCCGTTTTCAGAAGCTGCTTCTGATACTTCATCCTTCTTTGATCTTGTGCTCTCTCCTACATCAAGCTCTGCAGTGCCATCTTTGTCACACACTGCCTCTGATACTGAAATAGTTTCCTGGATGTTGCCAGCAACAGGTTGTGACTCATCTTCTTTTTTGTCCTGTTTTGCTTCCTCCTCTTTGATTGACAGCTCAGCAACTTTCTCTGGCTGTTTTTCATCGGTGCCTGTCACGGCTGACGTCTCTCCCTCCACCTCGGGTTGATTTTCTGCATTAGCGCTTGTCGTTTGTGAAGCAGCTTCTGTCTCATCCTGGAGGACTTTCTCCTCGCAGGTTTTATCGCTGACTTCACTAATAATAGCGGAGGATGACACCTCTGCGCTCTGCACTGGCACCTTGACATTGACCTGTTCTTGTTCCTCAGAGTCGGGAGATGGAGGAGCAGAGATACCCTTTGCTTTGTCAGATTCATCATCTGCTTTTGACATTGTGTCTTCAGGTGTCTGCTTTTCCTCTTTCTCTGATACACTTTTCGCTTCGATCACAGGCTTCTCTTTCTCCTCTGACTTCTCTGACGCTGATACTGTCTCAACAAGGCTTTCCCCAGCAGGCTCACACTTTGTCCCTGGTTCTATCTCTTTATTTATCTCTATTTCTTCTTTTGGCATTTCCTCAGGGACAGCTGGAGCTGGCTCTCCTGCTGTTTCTGATTCCTTTTTCTCTATTACAAGACAACTGCTCTCTGTTTCAGTGCAGCTGAGTGCTGGGCTTGATTCTGCTTTATTAACCGTCTCCTCCAGAGGTTTCTGGTCATTTGCCGTCTCAACTGTTTTCTTTTCAGTTGCCTCTTCTTCAGAAGCTTTCCCTGTGTCAGCTTTTACCTCAGTAACCCCCTCTGCAGCTGTGTTTGTTTTCACCTCAACTGATGCTTCCTCATCAGCCCTCCCAGGTATTATCTGCTTAGCTATTTCTTCATTATTAATAACATTCGGAGCAACTTTATCCTCAACAGCTTTCTCCTCGTTTGCTTTTTCTAGAGCTTTAGTTTCTTCTTCAAGTGGGGCAACAGGACTTGAATTATCTGCCATATTGGCTGGAGAAGGTTCTTTTTCTTTTTCTGTGGGTTTGTTTTCCACTTCATTTGCCTGACTTTTCTCCTCTGAAGCGGACACAGGAGGTTTTTCTGACTCTACTATAGGACTTTCAGATTCTACACACTTTTCTGGTTCTGAGTTTAATTCTTGCTGGGGTTTGTCAGGTATAGGGACATCCGCTTTGTCAACAGGGGCTGCAGGAGCTATTGGTTCTGCTTTTGTTATTATTTCTGCTGTACCATTACTCTCCACATTAGGTGTTACACTATCAGGCTCAGGTTTTGTAGTAATGTCTGCCTTGTCCTCATTAACAGCTGTGTCTACTGTATTTGGTGGCGTTTCATCTGCTGGAGTATGTTGGGGTTCATCTATTGGGGGTTTCTCAGCTGTGACCTCTACCACTTTCTCCTCTTTTACATCTGTAGCTGCAGAATCTGTGGTAACAGGGCCTGTGTCTTGTGCGACTGCTTCGGGGATCAAGGTAGGCTTTGGCTCAACTGAATTTGTTGTCACTTCTGGAAGCTTTTCTGGAGCGGGCTCCACTTTCTCATTATCTGTCTGGGGAGCTGCAGCCTCACTCTGAGTAATCTTGGGATTTGGCTCAGTTTCTACCTCTGCAGGGACTGATGTCTTGTCTAAACCTGTATTAGTCAACAGATTTTGCATCTCACCTTCCACAGACACAGAAAGGTTCTCTGTCACATTCTCAGAGCTACTCTGTTGTTGCTGAACTGCTGAGATTTCACCGTCAAGTGCACTCTGTGCTTGTTGCTCAGCATTAGATGTTTCTGTATCGGGGTGAGGATGGTCCTCTGCTACTTTTTGTTGTTGCTCAACTGCTGGGATTTCACTGACAGTTACAGTTTGCATTTGTTGATCAGAATCAGGTGCCTGTATATCAGGGTGAGGATGGTCCTCTGCTTCTTTTTGTTGTTGCTCAGCTGCTGGGATTTCACTGACAGTTGCACTTTGCATTTGTTGATCAGAATCGGCTGCCTGTATATCAGGGGGTGGATGGTCCTCTGCTACCTTTTGTTGTTGCTCAACTGCTGGGATTTCACCCTCAAGTGCACTCTGCGCTTGTTGCTCTACATTAGATATCTCTGTATCAGGCTGAGGGTTGCCCTCTGCTACCTCCTGTTGTTGCTCAACTGCTGGGATTTCACTGACAGTTGCGCTTTGCATTTGTTGATCAGAATCAGATGGCTGTGTCTCGGGGTGAGGATGGTCCTCTGCTATTTTCTCAGAGCTGCTCTGCTCTTGCTCAACTGGTGGGACTGCTGGAATACTTTCAGCTAAACCCTCTAAAATCGGAGCCTCTTGCTCAGGATGAATTACAGACACTGATTCATCTGCTAGTGGTTGTTTTTGCTCTGTTGACTGCTGTGTTTCCTGTGGGCTATCCTCAGGAGGAGGGGTGCTATGATCAGGTGAAGTTAATGCGCTATCGGGTGTGGTTGTGGGAACAGTTGAAGGTACTACCTTGGCCTCAGAGGCTGGTGGGGGTAGATCTGCTGCTTCTACTACAGGTTTGCTATCTACAGCAGCAGGGGCAGGGGAGGAGGAGGGAGCAGGAGCAGGAGCAGGAGCAGGTGGTTGCTTCTTTGGGGACGCCATGGATGGAGGCGGCATGTCTCCCAGCTGGCCTGACATGGCTCTTTGGGTCTGACAGTTGAGGCAAAGCCATTCTTTCTGTAAAACAAGGATAAGAAAAGATTGTTAACAATTACTAGTAATGCATGATATTAAAATTTCTGGCCGATACCCAATATTAAGACAACTGATATCACCGATAACCGATATTACCGATATTCAATTTTTGTTCACACCGAAAAATGAGTATAAGCAAGCACTGTGAGAAACTATTCAAAAGCAGCCCATACCAAATTAGACCACACAGTCTTCTTTATTATGTAACAAAAATAAAACATATTTAAACATCTTTAACGTTCAAGTCCAGGAACATTCAAGTAAAAACATCAGTGAAATAGCAGCAATATCAAATGTAGAGACGAAGGCACTTATGTTAAACAATCATCAGTTCTTCACATCAGCTAAATTTGTTTATCAGACCGATACAGATATATTGGAAATAACACTAATATCGGCTGATACCGACGTGGTCACCACATCAATATCATGAATCCCTAATAACTGCTATGAATTCCTTAAAAACATATATAAAATAAAAACTGCTACAGATGTGTTATATGTTACTGTATATGTGATGCGTACTGCTCAAAATCCCACACAAATAACCATTACTGGAAACGTACTCTTAATTCTAACACAGTTATATGAAACAGCAAGCTTCTACGTATTTAAAACGTCACTGTGACAAGCTACACTGTGACAGCATAACTTCTTCTATTTCAAGGGAAGCTTTTACATTTGTGGGACTTAAGAGATAGAGCCATGCATAATGCATGGTAATGGGACAGGGGTTTACCGAGGCAAGCCAGCAAGGTTTGGGTGGCCTGTGAGGACGTTTCATGTAACAGAGAGACTGTGTCTGAATGTGTGTTTGTGTCTTTATGACTGTATGTATGCATACGCTCACCCTATACGAACACATACGCTTTAAACTTGTGAAGAAAATGTGCTCATACCTAAACTGTTCAATGTTAATTCAACCGCTTCAAATATTCACGAGTGAAAAAAAAAAAAAACACAAGGGCTTCCCGCTTGACAGTTGTATGAGTCAGAGCACTGTTTGTCCCAAGACCCTCTGCTCCCTGAACATTTAGTTCCAATTACATTTCTGTTCGGATGCTGAAGCCCAACACAAGCCGATTTAAAGAACATTCAGCAATGTTTATTATTTAAGTACAATAATTTGGTATAATTCCTTCCTTAACATTGAATGGAATATGTTTTTTTGGTAAGTTGGCACAATTGTTCTTATGTGTTATCTCAGAGCTCTACTAAATCTTTCCTGCTATGATTATCCTATTATTGCCCTATATTCCCAGGTACTCACTTAAACACAGGACTCTAGAGCAACATACCAAGACGTAAGACCCTGCTGGGAGCTATAATTCAAGACCTGCAGCTATTATTGGAGTTTAATATCCAGTCATGCTTTGCTCTAAGTGAAAAAATGATAAACAACCAACATGTTAGGATTTGAGCCTGCAAACACACCCACTTATTCAATGTAATGACACCAAACCAGAACCATGCATTATGGAAACCGCAGTCACACACACAAACACCTCATTTCACATTTCGCCAAGTGCTGTAACATTCCTCCGTGACCCCCCCCCTCCTCTTACGAATGCCTCCGCCTGGCTTAACATCTGGGTTTATGCTAAACTTCAGAGAAGATCGCAGCCCGTACGCTAAGCCATGCAGCAGACAAGCCAACCTCTCTCCAAGCACAGACAGAGAGGAAGAAACAGGGTGACAGGAGGGGGGTGGAAGAAAATGACAGAGGGAATGTGGCAGCAGCGAAGTCAGATTAAATAAGGCATGAACCGCCATGTTTCAGCCCATGCACAAACAGGAGAACGCTCACACTTTAGGGAGAATCACTGGCATCTCAATAGCACGTAGTCGCCCCTAAAAAGGCAGCACAAAGGCTTTGGCAAATATTTTAGAGTGGTTGAGAAATTGAGACTCAAAAAGATGAAGTAAGTAATAATGGAAGTGGTGTCTTTATTATCTAGAAGAGAGTGAAACAGATGTGTAAGGAGATGCCAGAGCTCCTCCCATCAAGAAGGTTTGCTGACTTTAGTGAGTTACATTTCCAACTTGACAGACATCCAGTTAATCCTCAGACACGATGATGGACGGGTGTTGGTGCAGACTCTGGTGCGTTTTGTGTGTATGTACCGGTGTTATCAAGTTGACCCCTTCTACCGGTCCCTGCTGGCAGGACTTTGAGAGGGGAGTTTCTCCAGCTTGACAGCTACATCAGTTAACGCAGACAGAGCAGGCACTGAGAGCTGGAGAGATGGCTGTCGATAGGAAATGCAGAAGAGCCACTCAGTCAAGACAGTCGGTCAGCCTCTTCAGAGCCGGTCGTCACTGACGTTATCAAGACATCACAACAAGCACACCTGAAGCGTTTGACGCCTCCTCAAACACACTTAATCAATTTGTGTCTTATAGCTACTGAGAAGAACTGAGTCATATCTTTTTAAGCCACCAGTAACCTTTCCACTGAAGCAGATGTGTTAATATAACTCTGCAGTACAGCAAAGTGACCATCAACAAAGGTCCCGTATTGTGCCTCTATTCAGCAAAATCATGCAAATCTAACTTGTCCCCAGAATGTGTTTTCCACCTCAATATACTACAGATATAGTGTATTTCACCAGCAATCCCTGTTTTCAGTCGTGTTCTAAATGATGTTCTTCTGGTGCCTGTAGTTTGAAATACAGTTCAGCTATAAATATCCACGCCCCCTTCAGGAAGAAGACTCTGTGATTGACAGCATGGTGCTAAACAGTTGACGGATCTGTAGCAGATACAGACATCCATCCATCCATTATCTATACACCGCTTAATCCTCATTAGGGTCATGGGGGGCTGGAGTCTATCCCAGCTGACTTAGGGTGAAGACAGGGAACACCCTGGACAGGTCACCAGTCTATCACAGGGCTACACTTAGAGACAGACAACCAAGCACACTCACATTTACACTTATGGACAATTTAGAATCACCAATTAACTTCAACATGTTTTTGGACTGTGTGGGAGGAAGCCGGAGAACCCAGAGAGAACACACGCTGCACGGGGAGAACATGCAAACTCCACGCAGAAAGATCCCCGGCAAACTAATCTAACGTAAACCAGGGATCTTCTAGCTATGAGGCGACAGTGCTAACCACAGAGCTGCCTTGCAGCCCAGATACAGACATGAATACCTTCAATTCAATTTTCAGTTGTTTTGAACTCGTGTGGTGAGTTTTGTCAGTGGCTGTATATGTGAGCACAGAGCTGTCATGTGGTCACAGCTTTTATTTTACGCCTCCAAGTTTTTAACAACCACAAAGTACAACAAAAAATNTTTAGAATCACCAATTAACCTCAACATGTTTTTGGACTGTGTGGGAGGAAGCCGGAGAACCCGCAGAGAACCCACGCTGCACGGGGAGAACGTGCAAACTCCACGCAGAAAGATCCCAGGCAACCTAATTCAACGTAAACCAGGGATCTTCTAGCTATGAGGCGACAGTGCTAACCACCGCTCCACCTTGCAGCCCAGACACAGACATGAATACCTTCAATTCAATTTTCAAAGTTGTTTTGAACTCGTGTGGTGGGTTTGTCAGTGGTTGTATATGTGAGCACAGAGATCTGTCATGTCGTCACAGCTTTTATTTTACGCCTCCAAGTTTTTAACAACCACAAAGTACAACAAAAAATAATTTTCACCATATTTTAAAAATATTTTTGTTAAAATCTGCTATATTCTAAAAGTTTTAACATTTTGTTTGATTTCTAGAAATCACCTCAAGGGTCCCGACCCCCGTTTTGGGAACCACAAAATCCGACAATGCATTGATCATTACAATCAACCCAATCAGTGATTAATCAAAACATTCCAAATTCTGCATTACCACTGTACATTGTTTTGAAAAGCATTACCTGTTATTGCCATCATCATATCCATCAAAAACTTCATTCAGGGGGTGAAACAACAGCATCTAAATTATGGGGATGATTCACTTCTCTCTTGCAGCTTTACCTCGTAATTAGCACCAAATTAAACAGGTGTAGTTTTACATAATGGTTCTTTATACTGCAGCTTTCAAATAAACATGACATGCCTCCGTAGCTTTTGTGTCTGTGTGCCGCTCTGTAAACAGCAGCACGGATGATTCATGAAAGCAGGGGGAGTCACTCACGCACATCACCATCAAGGACGTTTTCACTTCACATGGGCACGGATACCAAAGAGCTGACACATACCAACACCCACGGAGATGAGCTTTGTGACGGCTCCGATGACATACATACTCTGAGATAAAAGTCGTGAAACAAACTTGGAAGGAAACAACAACTCGCTCCCTCGTCCTATACGACGCTCTCAAACAAATACAAGCTCATGCATGAATGAATAAGGGCAGGTTCGGAGGGAGCGCTGCGAAACTTTTTCCCATCTTCGTCGGGCTTCCTCCAAGGACAAGGCAAAACCGCAGACGGGAACCAGATATTGGGACGAGATGGGGCCCAGTGTTAGCTTATTGTTTCCAGCAGGGAGTTGGAGTGTTGTGAAGGTCGGTGCCGCTCTTTGATTAAGACGACGGATCCTATGAGGGTTTTGCTCGTCTAAATTTAGACTGGCACCGAGAGTGGGTGAATTCACTCTCTCTTCCCTCTTAATCCAGTTTAAACATTACACTCGCATATGTGCTTTCTATTTATTTTTGTATCACTTCATCCTGTGTCATTTTATTTTATCCTCTCATTTTTGCACCCTATATGTACACAGATTCTTCCTCAGCTGCTGCGATGTTTGAAATCCCCACCCCACGGGGATCAATACCGTGTTATCTTAAATAGAGGATCTAGAGGAGGATGGGACAGATGGATAAAGCAGACAAGAGGATGGAGAAGGAGTGAGGTAGAGGAAATGTGAGGACGTGAGAAAAAAACGGGTGATAATGGCGTGTGAGAGGCAGGCAGAGAGATAAGTAGGGAGAATAACAAACAGACCCAGCTAAAGGCAGGAGGAGAAAAGGAACATACTGTAGAGAGGGGAAAGGGTGAAGTGGTGGAAGAGAAGCAGCTTAATGACCATTGGAAGTGACTCAACACCAGCGACTGCCAACAAGCTTAACATTATCACCCTGTAAATCTGTAAATCAATTGCCAGGAACTCAGGACAAGCTGCAGTTCGTGGCGATTGCCAACAGTGACCTTAAAATGTTACAGTGCAGACTGTTGTTGACGTCATTTACACATACAGTGGCACAAAGTCCGGCCCCACATCCAGCTTATCTAATGAGCTCTGATTGCTCAGCATTATTACACAATCAGGAGTTTTTGCATTGTTGTGTCAGAAAACTGTGGAGAAAAAGTTGCTGTTTTTTTCACTCTCTCTTCCTATGAGCTAGGTGAAATAATTGATATCCCTTTCATCCTGTTTAGCTGAGCTTAGCAGTAACACTGGAAATAAAGGGAACCAGCCTCCCTGATTCTGTGTGAAGGTAGAAAAATCTGTGCACCACCTGGAGTCTCTGCCTGTTTCCTGGCCAGTTCTCAGGGATGACAAAGCTTAAAGCAGGTACTGCCCTTGGTCCATAAACCCTCCAGGAAAACAGTTTTAAACTTAATTCATCGACATGTTCATTAGTGAGTTTTTTGTACAGGCTGGTAGGCACATTTTGTCACCTACAGACAAGGGCCGAACAACTAATCAATTTTAAATTGAAAATGAAATTCAAAACAGCGAAATTAGAAAATCGCAAAGGCTCTGATTTAAGATAAATGTCATGCACAGACTCTGACACAGAGTTTCATCTGTTGTTGTTTTACAAATTCATGCCGTCCTCCTCGTGTGACAGTTTGATGATTTAAAAATATTTTTACTTAAATATGTATCAGGGCTGCGAGGTGGCTCGGTTGTTAGCACTGTTGCCTCGCAGCAAGAAGGTCACCGGTTTGCGTCCTGGTGAGGACACCTGGGATCTTTGTGCGTGGAGTCTCCATGTTCTCTCCGTGCAGCGTGGGTTCTCTCCGGGTTCTCCGGCTTCCTCCCACAAGTCCAAAAACATGTTGAGGTTAATTGGTGATTCTAAATTGTCCGTAGGTGTGAATGTGAGTGTGCTTGGTTGTCTGTCTCTAAGTGTAGCCCTGTGATAGACTGGTGACCTGTCCAGGGTGTCCCCTGCCTTCACCCTAAGTCAGCTGGGATAGACTCCAGCACCTCTGTGACCCTAATGAGGATTAAGCGGTGTATAGATGATGGATGGATGGATGGATGGATGGATGGATGGATGGATGGATGGATGGAAATACGCATCACAAATGCAATCACACTTGCAATGTCCGTCACAAAACTAGCAATTAGATATTTTTTGCCTGTCATTCATCCTTACCTCAGACAAAGCCAGACCAAATGTTTCCAGGCAGTCTTTATGCTAAGCTACCCAGCAGCTGGGACTGTCTTATATTTAACAGACAAATATGTTTTTAAATAACTCTTGGCAAGAGAGCAGATAAGAATATTTACCATAATATGAAGCTTTTTCTTTGCACAAAATACTGGTGGTTTCAATTTATATTTCAGTACATTTAGTTATCTACAACTATCGACATGTTGTCCTCATCACACAGGTACAGCTGAAACCAGAAGTTTACCTACACTGTATAAAAATGCACATGACCTTTTTTTTTAACTGTCTGACATTAAATGTGACTAAACGTTTCCTGTTTTAGGCCAGTTAGTTGTCCTGAAGTCTGTTTGTAACTAATCTGGCGCTATGCTTAGGATCATTGTCCATCTGGAAGACCCATTTGCGCCCAAGCTTTAACTTCCTGGCTGATGTTGAGATGTCACTTCAATATTTCCACATGATGTTCTTTCCTCATGATTCCATCGAGTTTGTGAAGCGTACCAGTCCCTCCTGCAGCAAAACACCCCCACAACATGATGCTGCCACCCCCTTACTTCATAGTTGGGATGGTGTTCTCAGGCTTGCAAGCTTCCCCCTTTTTCCTCCAAATGCAACGATGGTATTTTTGGCCAAACAGTTCAGTTTTAGTTTCATCAGACCACAAGACAGGTCTCCAAAAATGAAGGTCTTTGTCAAAAATTCTCTCTCTTATTATTCTGGCATTTAGCAAATACAAATAATTTAGGTAATCCTAACTGACCTAAAACAGGAAACATTTAGTCACATTTAATGTAAGACAGTGTGGGGAAAAAAAGGTTTTATGACTTTTTATACAGTGTACATAAACTTTTGGTTTCAATTGAAAACACTCTTTGTAACCACTTTGGATCAGTAATGAAAAAAGGCCTCACAATGCCAGCTGTACCAAATACCATGTGAATCCAGAAAAATACTAAATAAACCTCATTATATGAAAAATGACAAAGACTAGAGACTCGAGTTCTTTCTGCACCACGGCTCACCTCACCTTTCGCTGCTAAAGCTTTTGCTAAGATTAAAGTCTGTTAGTCGTTGCCCTTTTTCTCATTGATGACTGTTGCTGCGTGGCCAATTTAATTATAATGCACTGGAACATCACAGCATCAGCTGCTTTGGAAGCCAAAAAAGATTTTTGTCCTAATAAATGTCCCGCTCTTATAGGCGTAGCCATCTTGGGTTCAGTGTGGCGTATTCACCCTTTTTTATTTCCACGCACATGTGTTGATTAAACTCTCATTTGAATCATGGAGCTAAATGTAACATGAGTGGTAATGACCTCAAGGTTGGAGAGCCGGGCACGAGACCAGGAGACTGTTGGCTTTAATCCCAAAATAAGCAGCAGAACCTGAGCGGGGAAGTTAAATAAATTCTGCCGTCAGTAAGATTTTGAGAGATGTTCTTTTAACCAGCATTAGATGGTCTGAAACTAAACTGGAGTGCTGTGACGACATATTCCCCGAACGAACGAAGGTTAAACAAGGTAATCATTCCATTCTAAACGCAAATCTCTTCTCTCTCCTCAAACCTGACACATGACGGATAAGCGCGTCGATGTTTCTGTTCCGTCTTGACAAGAGTGTCAGGATATGTCATTCCATTGTGGATTGATATTCCCATCCCGAGTGAGCGAAAAAGACACAGATAGAGACAAAGTGTGCGTTGATGTGTAATAGTATGTTTTTAAAAAGTGGATTTGACACAAAGGAGGAGGTGTGAGAAAGGGTCTATATATACTCAGAGCCCAGGGAGTAAGGAGTGGGAGACATTTGTTTTCAGGGCATTTTCTGTCTGCATCTGTGTTTGTTTTCCTACAACCCACCTCAAAAACTGTCTACACGTGTCAGCTTCCCATCTGAAGGAGAAGAAGTTTGGGTTTGTGCTTATGACGCAGCAGGAATTTAAGAAACCTTTCTTTCTTATTTAAATAGCTATTAAATATCTTGAAGGTAAATACTGCCATCAGACGACGGTCACTTCTCCCTTTTTTAAAATTTTTTTAAACCTGTTTCAGCCTTCATTGATAACATTTTCTATTTTGCATTTTTTTCTATTAAAAGATCGTCATTTATTAATATTTTCTTTTTGTATTACAAATGGGTCATGCAAAAGGAGTTGCATCTTTTACCACCTCTGTACTTCCTCTCTGCTCTGTGTAGGGTTTAACAGTCTTTTTTTAGCTCATGTTTTGTTTTTTTACAGTTTACAACTTCGCTGTAGTTGCAGCGTTGGACTAAAATCTGATATTTACTCTCCCTTCAGCAAAAATGTGTTTACTATCTTTCTGGCACCAAACAGCAGACAGATGAAGTTAGTAATTAGCTGGTTAATGTGTCATATAGCATTAAGCCGCCACAGAGCTTGATATTCCCTTAATATTCAGTAGATGCTGAAACATAGCTAAAAAAAGACAGAATATTGGAATAGGGGTCGATTTATGTGTTTCTCTTCCTGACACTGATACTGTCATTAGTAATGAAGGAGACTTTTACTGATATAGCATCAGCTCCAACTCATAATTATGCTGAAATGCCTTCGTTCACTTATGTTTTACATGCGTTTGCACTTCCTTTTTAATGTCTAATGTTGTGTTTTATGTTGACCCGGTCTCTCTCTAACTCACTGTTAGTTTTCAATGTTGTGTTTGTTGAGGACAGGTCCCACAGTGTCGTCTGTCTGTGATTGCATGTTGTGTTGTTATTTGCGAACAGGTCTCTCTTGAGAACGAGACCCCGTGTCTCAATGAGATTTCCTGTGTAACTAAAGGAAATAATAATAATAATAATAATAATAATAATAATAATAATAATAATAATACTACTCCATTTACTGAAAGTGAACTTCAGACAGTATTTTGGGTTGTACATTGCTTGATACTACCGAGTGGTGCCTACACATAGAGAGGTCATACAGATAGAGAAAAGTAGTGCATTTTTGAATTAATGTATTTTCTTTGGAATGGGTTACAAAAAAACTATTGCATCCAATAATCAGTCAAGCCCTGTATTGGACTTGCCTTGATTGTAATGCTTGGTAATTACAGCTGCAAAGACTTTCCAAGGTGGTCAGACTGTATGTCAACGTAAACCCAGAACTGGTCAAAAATCTGGTTAAAAGACAAATATTTCCTCAGAAACAAGTGGAGATATGCATTTGCAATCGTCAGGTGACAGAAACACAAGTCATCTCAGCGCAACACATTTGCAAATCTGCTGTTTGCCAAAGTACAACCTAATAAAGTAATAATATGCACTCATTTTGCACTTCTTCCAGTTGTTGCAGCTTTAACTAGACATCACTTTAGTGGGTACCATTAGCCCAAACATGCCAGTTTGTATCAGCTGAAAGTGTGCGTTGCCTCATCATCTGCTAAAAACAAACAAAAAAAAAAGTTTCCTATTTTGCCACTACCAACATCACCAGTGCACATGGACAGATGAAGAGGAGAGAAAAAATCAGCCAGTGTAAAGACTAAGCCTAATGAGCTGTGGGCATTTGGAAGCTTGCTGTTGTTTAAAGGAGATATGATGTGAGGAGGTGGAGATACGCACTGAGAGGAAAGAGCCTGTGTTAACATGAAAGTATTGAGAAAATTATGAGCTAATGTGCCGCAAAAGCTTTAAACCACGGCCGCGCATTCAGAAGCTGTTAAATAAAAATCTATTATTCATAGGCCTCTATGTGTACGAACACATAAGCGTGAACAGCACCACACAGTCCGTGGGATTGACATTTCCTGCAATGTTTATGTGAGATTATTCGTGCTTTTATTATATATATGGCAAACTAAAACTATATAAGCGACTGAAGTATTATGTATGTGTTTCTAATTTTTCATTGCAGTTTAAGTCAGAGAAATTGCTGTTTAATTGAATTAAACTGTTCAACAACGGAGCTCTCTGAAAAGCACACCAGGAGACGGAGACATGATATTATAAGTCTCAGTCTTAGAGAAACGAGACCCAACTTAGCCCACCCAGGATCTAATCAAATACATCAACACAGCAATATCCTACATAGTAACACATACAGAGTAGCACTGATGTGTTCTCGTGACCCGTGTTGGCTGACTTCCTTTACCTTCCCGAAATCTTTACAGACTTAGGTTGCAATTCCTGCTTCCTCAGATGTTTCCGCCCGGTAGTAAATCCTGCCTATAGGTGCTGCTAATGTGACTCAGAGGCGTGAGTCACGAGCGCTAAAACAAACCACAATAGTCAGGTTGTCATGGTCTACACTGCTTCAGGCAGCACAGGCTGGCACCCATATCCTTTGTGACACCCCTCTCCTTCCTTCCACTCCCATATTGGCCTCCTCTTTCTGTCACAGTCATCTCCTCTGTTTCAAGCCTCCTCCTCCTCCTTCTTCCTCCTCCACACTGAAATGTTATCTGTCTGTTTGCTATTCGTATCACATTCATATCTCTTACTCCGTTTTCCTACGCCATCATCATAAGCTGCACAGTTTTCAGCCGGGATTCTGCACAATTTCGCCACTTAATTATGAATGAAGAGCTTGTGACGAGGATGTTGTCTGTTTCTCGCAATCCGTCAATCAAACCTTCCGGATGCACTCCCTTTGCCATTTCTCTCCTCTCTCCCAGAAGGATGAAAGGCGCTGCTTAAAATGCGGAAAAACGCAAATCCACTTTTTTTAGGGTATGAAAACGATTTCTGGAAGTGAAACCGTCTCCTAATCCGAGCTGCGGTGTCAGCCTCACCTGCTGAATATCAATTTTTAGGGGGGGAGAAGTCAGACGCTCGGCATTCCACGGAACCGACTCGCTGCTTCAACTCAAATCAGACGCTTCCCTGTTCCTGTAGTAAAGCGTGCGTCGAGTGGAGAGCAAGGATGTAGGTACAGCAGCCTGTGCTAACGAGATGAGGCCGGTGCCAGAATGTGTGTTTTCAAGTGTCTCTGCCTGCCTGCCTCTCTGCCTGATGAGGGCTCAGTGCTGGCACACTTGACGTCTTGGCTTTTTTTTTTTTTTTTCCTCACCTCTTGGCACGGTGGCTAAAATGTTGCCCTTGCTAAGCATGCGGAGTGGAGGTGGAATCGGTGTAAAAAAAGGAAAACAGTTTGCTTCAATCAATGTGCTCCAAAACAAGGTCCTGCACCTGGTGAACAAGCCAGTAGCCTTTCAGATTTACCTCAAGCAAAGAGTGAATGCAATATATGCAGCATATTCCTATTCAAATGCCAGCATTCACGCTGCCAAATTACTAAAACACCTCTCGAAGCAGCGAACAAACACGCTCGCAGCATCACCTTAACGTCTAAAAATACCGTCCGTTTCGAGCTTTCCAATATGGCCATGAGGGCGACTCTGTGGGTTGCCTGGTGCAGCAGCAAGACCCTGTTAAAGGAGGAAATGTGTAAGCGGGAACACAAAAGAGCTGCCCTGCAGTCGCTTGTGTTCTCCCCTCTCTCCCCTTTGTGGCTCTCTTTTGTGGCTATTTTTGTACACTTCAGCCTCCTGGCCAAGTGATGGGAGAGCTGTGAGGCAACTGGAGCAGATACAGACTAGCCGGAGTCACACACAAACAGTAAATCAAAGTGCAGCGAACGACAGATTTCAGCTAATAAGCGGGTGCAAGATGTGATGTAAAGAAGACGGATCAAACACAGCAGGCCGGGGGTTGGACTGGGCCTTCACTGTATGACAGTTGGACGATACCAACGGCTGTGCCAGAGAGTATTCTGCATGTCCATGTGTGTCTGTATGACCATGGAGCGAGCTTTTATCTGCCAGAGCAGACTTAGGAGGGTTCAGACTGTGGGAGGAGGTGTGGGCACGACCACAGAATAACAATGAGGAAGGAGGACGCAGGAAACACCACGCAGTGACTGTGTGTTCGCCTCAGGGACGTGCGAAACAAGAAAGGCTGGGGAAAAAAAACACACGCATGCAAACAAAGACGTGCATGTGCAAACAGACGTACACAGCAACACCTCTCACTAAATTAAGCAGAACTTTACTCGCCCAAACACAACTCAAGCAGAAGTTAAATAAATGGGCACCAGTTGGAGATCAGCAAGCCTTCACAGCACATTAATAAATTTTATCTCAAGAATTCCGTTCGTACATTAACACACACAAGCACGGATGAAAATTTAATGAAAAACACTCTTGTTCCCTGTCTGAGCCACAGCCTGACGAGAAGACGGATAAGAAATAACATATTAGTGCATTAAGAGGCAGTAGGCGAAGAAAAACACGCTTGGCTCACTTTTTCCCGCCGTTTCAAGTCTTTGAGGCTAAACAAATCCCAAAATGAAAATGACGCCGTCTTTAAACCTGAATGTCAGTTTGACAGCAGATGAGAAGGATCTAAAAATCTTGGACCATTTTAGAGATTCTGTTTGTCGCTTTAAACAGAGTCAATATTATCCACATTTACAGGTTTATAATTTCATTGTTGGGGTCTCCTAGAATGTGTTTATATGTTCTAATGTTCAAAAACACATTAAGCCTCTTTAGGGTTCTGGGTTTTTTGTTTTTTTTTTTAAGATGGCCATATGGTGTTTTTGTTCAATATGCTGGAAGACAAATCATGAAGCTGCAGTGTACTGATGACCATCTCAAAAACACAGATTCAGACGTTTGGGGTTTCATCTGTAACAAACCTGAGGAACCAATCCTGTTTTGGGTTTTGGCTTTAACATGCCAGCTGTAGTGCAGTCGAAGGTGAGCTGGTGTGCTGAGCTGCAGCGAGCAGGTAGGGGGGAGCTAACATCTAAGCCGTCTTAAAACAGGAAGGGGGTTATTTTCATGCTAGTAACTTCTAAATATGTAACTTTGATGCAGGATGTAAATATACGCCTGCCAATGCCTGCTCATGTCAGACCGCCTTCTCCTCTCCTTCCACTTCCTGTGTGTTACACTTTAAAAAGTTCATTTCACTGCAGGAAACAACAACCTCCAGGGCTAGCAACTTACCACGCTGAAAATATAAAGTTTTGCAGAGGATTTAGATCATGCAGTTAGGCAGCCCTGCTATTTTTTTTTCAGTGGATTATCAATGTGAATCACAGCACACCGCAAATGTTTTATCAAGACAATTCCAACTGTCACTAATTTGAGGAAACACCGAAGCTGCATCCTTCACTTTGCTCTTCCCGAGACGTCTGTGATTGGTTTAAAGAAACACAAACAAGCCAGAGTGTTTTCTTTCCCCCTATAGAAGAATGATGCTGACATTCAGCCAGACCATTATCTACTACAGAATGGGCTGGCTAAGCAGGACTAAGGCCAGGGATGCCATTTGATCAATTGTAGCAAAGCATAATAATCTTCTAGTTGTTGAATTTTATGAGCTCGACATAAGCAGAAGTCACAAATCACATTGCTTCAGTTCACTTAGTCAAGTTTCGCTCAAGTTTTTCACCCCAGGTCTGATCCAAGTCATTTAATATTTAGTGTCTGCTAATATCAAGTCCTAATCCATTACTATTTTCCTAGACAAAACAAGAACATTAAAGTTAATAACATCAATCTGGCGTACCAGCTCGGCAATGCATTAAGAGAACAATTGCATCTATGCATTTAAGTTGTTCCGAAATGTTGCATCGGTGATGGCAAACCATGTGGTAGCACTGTCTGAAAAGTAGTGTCAAAGGTAAAGTGTACCCAGGTTCAAAAGATGCAAAAACCTGTGTTCTCTACATGTAACTCAAAAAATGTATTCTAGCTGTGACTGGGTGCTGGTTTAGCTCGCAACTGGCCACCATGACAAAGTCTTCTGTGGAAATTCTCTACCTCTGGGCAGAGCTGATCGCATACATACAGCGGCACATATAGCAGCGCCACCCCTGTAGCCCAAATCCTTTATTGATTACTGATAAATAATGCTAACTATTAAATAAGAAAATTATACATGCATTCTTAACATCCTGCCACAAACTGTGCTCTCACTTTACAACACCTCTGTGACAGCGGATGTAAACAAAGATTTGGTCTTAGGTTCGAGCAAAAAACATGTTCATCAGCCCCGATCCTGATCTTTGAGATTGGATCGGCACATCCCGGCTTGACTATCTGTTTCTTTCAATATTTTTCCCCTACATCATCGTTCAAATGCGCTTCAGTAGGTACAGTAGGTGAACACACCCAGTCCAAACTTCTATATTTAGTTTAATACAATATATATAAAATTTCTGGCTGATGCCGATATCCGATATTAAGATTACTGATATCGCGATAACCGATATTACCGATGTCGATATTCAATTTTTGTTCACACTGAAAAATCAGTGTAAGTGTGAGAACGTGAAAACTATTCAAAAGAAGCCAAATTAGACCACATAGTCTTCTTTAACAAAAGTAAAACATATTTAAACATATTTAACGTTCAAGTCCAGGACCATTTAAGTAAAACATCTGTGAAATAGCAGCAATATCAAATGTAGAGACAAATGCACTAATGTTAAACAATCATCAGTTTTTCACATTGACTAAATTTGTTTATTGGACTGATTCCTACATATGGAAAAAAACACTAATATCGGCTGATACTGATGTAGTTGCTGATATATCGTGCATCCCTAACATATAATATAATAACCAGTCTAAACAAGCACTGTGCTCATGGTTATTAGCTCAACACCCTCATGTTATCAGGTTATGATGATGGTTCTGCGGCATACATGCTGTCAATCAAAGCTGTTCTTTCTTGGTGGAGGTGATACTGGATCACAGTTCCTCTCTCGGCTCGGGTTCTTTGATTTGTGCTTGTTAGCAAAGTGGTGCCTCTCCCATTTTACGTAAGACTTCTCCAACGAGCTCACTCATTACCGATAAGGGCATCATGACATGGAGCCTGAGCTACAGTAACATCGCTCAGCAGCAGTCGACACACAGGCTTTCCCTACATCAAAGGCAGCGACGGTAGGAGAAGCAGAGGGATAGCACTGCTAAGGGAGAGTCTGACACACGGCAAACACTGTGTTTAAAAGGAGGAGAAAAGAACCACAGGAATTAAGTGAGTTCTCTTATGTCTTACAGAGATAGAAAGAGATTGACAGATACTAAGAAAGAAAACATAAAGCAGCAGGGAAAGGATAAAGAAAAAAAAAAAGACTGAGAAAAGGTGACAGATAGTCTGTGATGGTGAGAAAGTAAAAGAGGAAAGAGAAAACACATTAAGGTGAGTGCTTTTCCTTCTGGGGTGCCTATTTTCACGACTCATATTGATGGGGATTACGCAGAAACACCTGAGTCTAGGATCAAGCCCCAATAGAAATGACAAGCTTCCTGCTGGCCTTTAAATCCCTTTAGGAAGCAGAGATTATGCCTTCACCCACACACACACGTGTTGACACATAACCATGCACGCTCACCCTTCAGCGTTTCAACAAAGCGACAAATGGACATTCACCAAAAGGGACCCTGAAACACCTAAATTCAGAAAGTCCAGAAACACACCTGCAGAGTCGGGGCTCGCACCGATCTGAAGTCGCACTCTACAATCTTACAAATAAAACACACTGCTCTCCCCTCCACCTTCACACACACACACACACACACACTGTGACCCACTCACATGCGTCAGCAAAAGCACCCTCGCTGACAGCCGACATTATGACGGCGAATGACACAGTAGCGACGTAGGGGGTCGATGACTCAACCAAGGTGCTGTGTACGTGTGTGCAGAATATTCCACACTGGACTGCTGTTTCAAGATCGAGCTGCGTCCGATCCCGTTAGTTTACTTAATTATTGATCTGATTTAGTCCTACAAGAGAGAAAAAAAAAGATCCATGCTACTAATTTTAAGCTATAACACACTTTAAAAACCAAAACTGAGTTGGTGATTCTGGCCCCAAGACAAGAGGGTATTGAAAGGACTAATCTATATCCAATTAGAGCATCAGTGGCCTGTGTGCCCATCTCTCCTTCATAATTACATTTTCCCTCGTGCTTGGCCTCAATTAAGTGATTCAGCTCTTCGTTATCCCAGCAAGCATGTGCAATTAGAAAGGCAGAAGTGGAGCAAAAACTTGAATCGTGCCGTCGCTGCTGTAGACTACGAGGGATTGTCTTGTTTTGGAGTGCCGGCAGGGGGTTAGGGAGCAGATTCGTTAACTTTGTCAGTGATTCGTTGTCTGAAGTGTCACATTTCTACACTTAACTATGTATGTAATGTCAGCGTGATAACAATCAGACTGTTTTTCTAACTTTTGTAGTCCAGTTAAACAGGAAATATGCCCATTCGCTTTCTTTCCAAATAAGAATATTGATGAATGCTTATATATACGAAGCTTCGGCCAACAGCCTCATAGATTAACGCAAAAACTGGACACAGGAAGAAGCCTGGGCGCTGCCAAGAGGTAACAAAACAAGTCCACCAGCACCAGCCAAATAACATGTTACATCTCATTTATTTAATCTGTGGAGACACTTTAGCATAAATCCAACAGTTCCCTGTTTTAGTGCTGGTCCAAGACTGGTCCTCAGAGGGTTACTGCTCTAATTCCCTACTCTCTCTCTCTCCTCCTCTGCTGTCTGTCTACACTTTGCTATCAAGTAAAGGCTAAAACACAAACAATTATTTTTTAAAAAGGCCAAAAAAAAAAAAAAAAAAAAGATTGTCTCAACTGGTAGCCATAGTGTTTTGTTTAAAGTTAAAGTAGGCAGAAATTAGGAGAGAACAAAAAAAAAATAATGAAAATAATAAATAGCCAGAATTTGGAAATACAGCCTCCTGCAGCTCTGCTTTCCGTTCTCCGACCAAACAAGCACAGGCACATGCATCCCCAACACGCAACTGTAATCAAACCAAAAGTTAATGTTCCTTGCAGCTTTACAGGATTTGAACCCCTTTGTAGTCTGTTAAACCAACTCAACTGTCACATCTGACTTGTAAATGGACTTTATGGACTATGAATCCCAAAATCCGTCTGAGACTTTCAAAGGCGTGTTGTCTTTCTTCTTCTTTTTTTTTTTAAATCTGCAAAATAACACGATTTATCATAGCTTAAAAAACTATAAAAAACAGAAATAAGTGTTGGACTTTGAATTTTCTGACAGTGCTTGAATCACTCATCTATGATGTGCCATTTGATCAGGAAACTCAAATTTAAGCTAAAAAACTGTGACATGTTATCAAAATCACTTTATTTTAAGCGTCTCATTCATTCTGTGCTTCTCTGTGCAACTGAGACGAATCAGCTGTGACCAACACTCACATGACATAGAACTTTCTGAACCGAACTGGATTGAACTGCAGGCTGTGTTTACAAAGAGCAGATAGAAGACAAGTATGGAAACAAACCAAGAATGTAAGTAGTGACACATTCATAGTGTGTAGAGTATTGACATCTGTGGACACTTACATTTTGATCTCATTTTTAATTTTTGTACAATAAATAATCAAAGAAATTCAACTTTTGTTTTAATGCCATGTTTGTGCTGTTTCCACAGACATCCAGAACTTTATATTGTGATTGAAAATATGTCAAGAGAATGGCAAAGGGTTAAACAACATTGCCTGATTTGGTCTAAAGAGACCAGTGATCATTCAAAGAGGAGGTGTAGAAGTGTAGTTTCATCTCAGACCACTTGAATTACAATATGCAGAAAGGTTAGTCTGGAATTTTGATCCAAAAACTTCTGCCTAACCAGGTTTAACATACAGATATGGGAGAAATACTAATCTATCCATCTCACTCTCCAGCAGAGAGCTACTATAAGCATATTTCCCCAAATGTCAAACTATTCCTTTCAAAGTTCACAGACTGCTGACCTGTACAAAATGTATACATCATCACTTTCGGTAGGTGCCTCCTTCTTATCTAAAAACTATTAATAGAAAGTAAAGTGTGGCGTTTTTCGTACAAATCAGTATTCCTCCAAAATTAAACCTGAATTTTTTCGAAAACGTAGTAGTTCTCATACACGGATGTGGTGAAGATCAGAGGTGCATTCCCAGCTTAGTTCCACGACAAGGTTCTTCAGAGATCCAGAAATACACAGCAGATTACTAAACACACGCTTAAACCACCGGCTAATTAAAGTCGTTAACACGTGAAGCGAGGATAGAGTTGACAAACACGTGATGAGCCCTGAATCGCATGACCATGTCAAGAGGATATAACCGAACATCGAGAGTAACCGGCGGCTTTTAGATACTTAAATATGCTTAAATAACGCGTAATGTAACCGTCAATTATGGGTCATACAGCACACAGGAAATAACTGGGATACTTCACATGGAATAATAAGTGCAGTCCTGCATCCTGAGAAACTGCTCAACCGAAAACACTTTTTGGCCTCTGTTCCCATAATAGACCGATCCTACACCATAGAGCACCATCTGCTCCGTGGAGCTCAACACACAGTCTGGTGATGGTGCTTCCACATGAGACGACGCGCTGTGGGAACACCAGCAAACCAGCACCGGCACCTCAGGAGATAAGCCGGCCAAAAGTGTTTGCTTTCCACAATGAGTGCACACACGCTCTCAAACATTTGCACGGGTATTTGCATATTTTCATACAAGCACATACCCGGATTTCACCAATAAAATAATACCGTCAACGGGAGAACGACTGTGCGGTCTGTGCACACGACCAAATGGCACGCAGATAGTGTACACACAGTATTTAGTTTCAGAGTCAAGTGTCAATTGTTTGAAGTGCTCTTCGATGACGAGACCTCCCATTTAAACAACCTAATTTATCTTCACATTTCTGGCCACCCTCTCAACTGCAGGAAGCATCACTGTAATGAGACTGACGGATTTTTTGAAATGCAGCATAACTGACCACATCCATTCATTTAGTGGTCATTACGCTGCCAGATGAACTGCTGTCCGGAGTACGACGAACAACATGATCTCGTCCTCTCAGAGACCGGTTGCTAGTGGGGAAATCGCACAGCTGAAAGCTCCTGATTATATCTCTACAGTGACCTATTTCAATGGAACGTCTAGAGGATGTTTGCCTTCTATTTATATACAACAGAATGCATAAATTACTGGTCGGTGCAGTGTGTTCAAAGCGGTGAGGCTTAAGAGAGCTGCAACAATAAAAGGGTTTCTTACCTCTCCTAAGTGAGGAGTGGGATTGAATCCACACAGATTGCACACTGCCTTCTTGCACTCGGTGCAGTTGGTGTAGTTGGGCGCGTCTTTCGATCCCATGTTCAGCTCCACGTTACAAAGAGGGCAGTTAGCCTTCGCTGCTGCAGCAGGAGCAGGTTCCTTTACTGGGGCCTTCTCTTCCTGCTCCACAGAAATGGTCCTGGGGGGTTTCTTAGACTTAGCAGGTGGAGTGTCAGGAGCGGAGTCTGAATCAGGGGGAGACCCGGGAGCAGAGAAGGGGGAGTCGGGTGGTGAGCCGGGGCCAGAATCCGCCGGAGAACCTGGTCCAGAGTCAACGGGAGACTCTGGCGGTGACCCAGGCTGAGCTGCTTTCTCCTCCTCCCCAGTGACCAGATTGGTGGCTGAGCTCAACAGGGACGATCCGAAGCTGAACATTTGAGAAGCAGCAGCGGGAGGTTTACCCGAATCTGTCAACCCTCCAAAACCTCCAAACAACTTCCCAGTCACCGACTCCTCCTGCTTTGGCGGCGCCTGTGCTTGAGGTTTCGACGAATCCATCAAGCCACCGAATCCGCCGAACAGCTTCCCGGTGACGGACTCGGCAGCTTGTGAAGCAGCTGCAGGAGGCTTAGCTGCATCGGTGAGGCCTCCTAAACTGATACCTCCTAACCCCCCGAAGAAGCTGGACTCCTGTTTGGGTTTAGCTGGAGACTGCTGGGGACTGGACTTCTGCTGGATGGGGCGACCGGTCTTGGGGTCAATTTTGGGGGAACCTCCCATCGAGGAACCCGGAGAAAGCGGTCCTGGAGATGTAGAACCAGGAGATTTCTGCCTCGGTGTGGTCGGTGGCGTCAACCCCTGGTCGCTGGTGCTCTGCTGCTTTATGAGCAGCTTGCCGGGCTTGCCAGACGCCTGTCTCTGCGGTGATGGAGGGGCCGAGCCTTGCTTGGGCTTGGTCATACCGGGGGGATCCATTCCTCCCATCGCTCGCTGCATCTGACAGTTCAGACACAGCCACTCTTTACCCTGTACGTGAAACAAAAAATAGGTTAGATCGGATTTCCACACTGTTGTGAGCACAAACATCAACCCCATGTGTAATTACAGTACACACACCAGCAGGCATAGCTAGTTAAAACCCCCAAAATAACCGTTTTCTTTTTGTTTCATGTAAAAAAAAAAAGACAAATCCAAAGACAGGTCCAGTAATTAGCGTTTCAAATTACATGGAATCCTGTTTTCCCCAGCTGGACTGCTTCTTACATTAAGAGAATTCAAATATAGCAACACTTACATAAATACTAATCCGTCAGAAAAGCAAATACTATTCATACATCAATGCCAGTTTATCTTGCCTTTATAATAGGTGGTTTTTCACTGTCTTTGCTCTGACTGTACACAATCTATCAAGACCTGCTCCAAAAAAAGCCTGGCTATACCACAGAGCTCTTTGTTCAGTGTTTGGATATCTCCTTGGTTTCCCCTGTGTGCAAAGTACAGCGTGTAAAAGAGCCTGTGTTGACAGTTTGATTGCTATCTAGAACAGAGCATTGTGTGTATTTTTTGCGTTTAATGGTGCTTATTGCATGAATGCAAACAGCTCACTCAGCCGATATATCGTTTTTTGGAAACCCAATAAATCTGCTTCCCAAAGTGATCAAAAACAAACTGACTCCATTAAAAAAAAAATCAAAAGAAGAAGCTCAAGCAGTCGTTGTGTTACAGTCACAGCCCACCAGCATTTACAGTCCATGTGTGTCTGAGTGTCCTCGCTGGCTGGCACAGTATCTTCCTGTGGCCATGACATGAGTCACCTTGATCAACATTCCCTGCGTCCATATGGTCCCTCTGTTTCTCAACTCATGTGCCACTCTTATGAGATGCCCTCCCTCTGCCAGGCTCACAGAATAGCAATATGCTGCTAACAGGCCAGTGCTGGATTCAGATAAATGTGTATCTTAAGTCACTATTGTGTCTTGTTTTTCATGCCCATAGTTTTATCTGACATCTGACTCATGCCAAGCTCATGTCCATTGATTCCTAACAGGTTTACAATTCATTTTTTTAAAGTTATTTTATGATGTTGCGAGAGAAGAGAAGTCTTGATTCAGTCTTCCGACTGGCAGAATATTAAAAACTACATCATTGTAAGTATGAATAATAGAGTGAATACATTTTAGGATCATATTTTTGCAGTGTAATGAGGAGCACAACGAAAATGTGTTACTTCACACAGAAAATATAATTATGTGTGACCTTTCCCACCCTCTGCCATCAATACCATGGACTGCCTGGTGTATTATCAGATAAATGCCAGTCTACTGCCAGCGGACTGGAGTCTTGTCTGACAATTAGACATCAGGAAAGCTCACAGCTTTATACACAAGATGTTGACATCAAATTAACTTACTACAGATTAAGTCATCCTTAACCTTTTTTTCCAAATCCTAAAAATGTGAGGACAAGCGGCAAAATAGAGCAAGAAAAGCAACCAAAAAGTTGCCACCATCTTACCTCTGAGTCTGGGGGGCTGAACCCACAGAGGCTGCAGACCTGGTTCTTACACTCAGTGCAGTTATTGTAATTTGGGGGCTCCTTAGATCCAGTGTTCAGCTGGGTGGTTTTACACAGAGGACAGAGTCCACCTGCAGGTTTTCCAGCTCCCTGCTGAGCAGGAGGCCCACCACTCTTGGCTGGCGCCCCAGGACCTTGTGGCCCTTGCTGTTTGGGTCCAGGTTTTCCTGGTCCTTGTGGTGGTGGACCACCTTTTTGCTGGGGAGGACCACCCTGCTTAGCTCCAGGACCTGGTGGTCCTTGACCTGGTGGTCCTTGACCAGGCGGTCCTTGACCTGGTCTGGGTCCCTGTTGCCCTGGAGGGCCTTGGCCTGGTGGTCCCTGACCTTGCCTGGGGCCCTGCCCAGGGGGTCCTTGACCAGGAGGTCCTTGACCAGGAGGTCCTTGACCTGGTCTGGGCCCCTGTTGCCCTGGTGGTCCTTGACCTGGTCTGGGCCCCTGTTGCCCTGGTGGTCCCTGACCTGGTCTGGGCCCCTGGCCTGGTGGTCCCTGACCCGGTGGTCCCTGACCTGGTCTGGGCCCCTGGCCTGGTGGTCCCTGACCCGGTGGTCCCTGACCTTGCCTAGGTCCCTGACCAGGGGGTCCCTGACCAGGGGGTCCTTGTCCAGGCTTTGGCCCCTGTCCAGGAGGACCCTGCCCCTGTTTCTGGGGCCCTCCCTGTTGTGGTCCCTTTGGACCTGGCCCTTGTTGGGGGCCCTTCCCTGGTGGTCTCCCTCCCTGCTTGGACTCGGGCGCTGCAGGTGCATCTCCCTCCTCCTCGTCCCCAAACAGTCCAAACTTGGGGATGTTGACATTGTCGCCCATGGAGGTTATGGAGGACGAGACGGAGGAGGTCATGGACGACACAGCGCTGAGGGGGTTGGCCCCGCTGAGGAAGCTGGAGCCAAACATGCCGGATGACTTGCTCTCAGGGTCTTTTGGCTCCTGCCGGAATCTGGATTCAAAGAGGCTGAGAGATGAGGGGCTGCGGCCTGGTGTGGGCTTCCCCGGTGGACCCTGGTTGAAGGCGTCAACAGTTCGGCTTTTACTGAGGCCTGTAGGGCCCCTGGAGGCCCCTACCTGCTGGGAACGCTGCTGGGCATCAGACTCTGAAATTCTGAAAAAGAGAGAGAGACACAGGGACAGTTTTTGTTATAACTGCAGTTATTAGTATTGTTGCGCTTAAATTGGCAGTGTGAGAAAACCTTATTAGCCAAGTCCTCACCAACTCTCAGCTGAAGCAGCTCCAAAACACAAATAACAGACCAACAGTGAGCAAGACTTTAATATCCGGGCAGTTCTGAAATCTACTTCTGCTGCACCACCTATCTTTTCCGTTAATCATTGTAATTTCAATGGATGATTTAACATCTGCAGCAGCTGGAAATTAGCTGTCGGCTGCAGCTTGACAGTGATTCTGGTCGATGTGTGTGATCCCTGGATAGAAATAATTAGTCTGTACTGTTTATGCTGTGCATTTTCTGAAACGCAAACATAAAAAGGTTTTAGTATCTTTACTGTTTAGTAGCCACACTCTGTTTCTTTTATGATTAGAATGCTGCACACAATTACCATATAAGCTGCCCACTGATAGAAACAAATGCTCTCTCTTTTCCTAAATCTAATATGGTGCAACATTTTGAGCTGCTGCATAAATGGATAATTATCACCCACTTTTTTTCTACTCGCCTGCTTTAAATCCTCACTGTTTCCAATACTTACTAACTCCACTGCCTCAAACAAAGCATCGCTGCACTAATAATATATGCTAAGACCATAGCAGTAGCTCTCAGGCCTATTCAACACATCAGCGAGCACAAAATGTGTAGTTAGCAGCCCAGGGGTAAAGCTGACAGAAAAGTGAATACCGCTGAATGACACCGAGTGTAGATTGTTGAGATAGAGAGAGAGGGAAAGCTCCACGGAGGGTAAAGCCGAGACGTCTTTGTTAGCTCGGGCTGAGAGGCAACATCCTACACAAAAGTCGACGTGATCTTTGGAAGAAGACGCACTAATGGAGCGGCTGTTTGTGACGACAACACACATCGGTTCCTTCAGTTTTAAGGGTCCCTCATTAAATTACAATGCAATAAAGTTCAATGCTGCTGTAATGAATATATAAAAAAAATAATAAATACAGTGAGTGAGGCAGGAAAACAGAAGTAGTGGTGTTGCAATGCCTCAGTCAGTCCACTGCAGAGAGGGTTTCAGCACCACGGACAGCAGCCA